>NC_143555.1:136032241-136184655 GCF_054136105.1 Typopeltis vanoorti
TATATAAGAAAATCACGTGGAGGATCCTCCACCACATTTGCCTATACACACTGACAGGCAAAAATACCATTAGTCGGCACTCGATTAAGAAGAATTAAGCATAGTAGACGGTAGGATGTATAGCGTGGAATGCCCTTCCATAATCAATCCTGAGACATGTCACATAATATCATATTGACATTGCTGATAATCTTTTTGAGCAATATTGCAGTATAACCTAATTATAGGTTGTCTTGCTCTTTTGTTTTTAATTTTAGAGTTTGTATTTAATGTTTTCAGAGATCCATACTGCGTCATAACACTTTTTTAGATCTACAATTCCCTTTGCATATGCGGCCTCCTTTAGTTCGTTTCTCAGACCAACTCGGAAGTGCTGAAAAACAGCCCACTCTAAATGACGTTTTTCATCCTCAGGTACACTCAATGAATGGGAGCATTAAATCAACGACATAGATTTAAGTATTCATAATAATTACTAAATGATATAATACGATGTTCATCGTGTCTTCAAATCTTATTTCCAAATTAAATGGATCATATATAAGAATCAACGCAAGTGTATTAAATTTTTCAAAATCTCAGTTTATGGTTATAAACTAATTATCGACAAGCATAAATACTTGCCAAATGTAATTAAACATACCTTCAGCCATAGATCCTGAGTTTGCAAATAGCAAAAGGCAAACTAATATTTGGATCATTATAACTAATTTCCAAATTGGCTAAGATATAAATTAGGTATTTCCAAGTTACTAATATTTCAATTATACTTGAATAGTACTTACTCAATAGTAGATTTAACTAAATTTTAACACAAAAGAATAAACTAACACATATTTGCAATGTTTTATACAATTCATTAGAATGATATCAAAATCTGAAAATATTTTATTATGTTTCTATTGTACATGAAAAACAATTCTGCACGGTCGCTATCCAGTGGAATGTAACAATTCTTAGCAAAAATTATTAACAAAATCGTTAATCACGAATTCAGAAATAAATGGCTTGACAATGTTATTATTTAGTAACAGTTGTAGTTATTTACATAATTTTCAATAGTTTATTCATTCCAGTTCATAGAAATATTAAAGGAAACCTGCTGGCAATATGTATAAAAATTTATTTTAAAAAATGTTATTTTTTAAAATAAACTGAGTTATTTAAAAAAAATGTGCTAGCAAAGGTTGGTCGATTGGTAGTACCTAAATGGACCCCTTCCGACTACTAACCGGGCTCAGACTTGCTTAACGTTTTGCATCAGCCATTAGTAGTAGAAACTCTACCAATCGACCAACCTTTGCTAGCACATTTTTTTTAAATAACTCAGTTTATTTTAAAAAATAACATTTTTACATGTTGGTCAGTGTAATTAGAAAAAAAAAAATTAAAAATAACCCACTGTTTATAATAATTCTTGATAAAAATGTAAATATTCCATAATCTTTGGAATTCAAAATATTTTGCTCTGTTAACCACTTGAACAGTTTTAAGTTATGACATTTTCATAATTTCATATGAATGCCTGTTAATTCCAGTCAATCACTAACATTGAAAAATTTTCTTGCATACATGTAAGAGTAATAGTGATATATGTCTATTTTTTTTACATACATGTAAAAAAATAGACAATATATCACTATTTCAATTAATGTTTGAGAGAAAACCTATTCTGTTGGAGTAATTTAGTAGTGAATATTTATTAGTGTTTGTACAAGAGCATATGGTATTAGAAAAAGCATGCTAAAGAAAGCTTTAAGAGTCATAAATTGATGGCTCGACTGGAAAAGTATCTCCAATTTGAGACTTACATGTTCAAATTGTACCATGATGGGTTTTTGCAACTGTGTTTAAGTAAGAGATGAATTATATCACCTCATATGAGACCAATGCTGCACTTACTGGCAGGCTGAATCAGCTTGAAAAATTCCATATTTGGCTTGTAGAGTAGAGTTTCCAGATTAAGTAAAAAAAAAAAATAAGTTATGACAGATGATACACCTAACAGGTGACATGTTTCAATTGCCAACAAGATCACCATTTGCTTATTGGAAGCAGTTTGAAAAGTACTCTATTTGCCAGCTACAGCAGAGTTCCAGGAAAGACATGACTCCTGCTATTGCTGTAATCTTCATGTCTACCTGAGGGTTAAAAGTCATTAAAAGTGTCAAAACTTTATATACATTGTAACACTTGACTATTTTACTTGCGTGTCATATAAATTTCTGAATATCTTATGCTTTACTTAATATACAAATTACTTATTCCTATGCTGATTTTTAAAACAAATTACTTAAAATTTTGCAACTTATTATAAAACATTGAGTTGCAAAAAGTGTTGACTGAACCAAATAGTTTATTTTAGCTAAGATAAGAGGCAGAATAAAAGTATGGTGAAGACTGTGTATTATGTAGTTTCACTTGCATTAATGAACATGATGGAGACTCAAAAGCCTAGTGTACAGAAAAATTCTTGTAAATGGAAGTTTGAAGTTGGTGAAACTGAAACAGTAGTTTATGTCTGTCCATTCTGAAAATGCATATATATATTATATACATATAAATGCATACATATGTACACACACAAAATGCACATGAAGGAAGCTCAACTCAAAAAAAGGTGGGACACTTCTGAAACTTGGATTTACCATTTCACAAAAAAACTTTTTTTTTTTAGACATGGTTAATGTTCCTTATAAGATTGCCTAACAAAAGAAGCCCCACACTATTTGACCGACTTAAAAAAAAAGTCATGTGGACTGGAAATGACTAAGTCAGTTTGTGGACTGGAACAGAGAAAAAACTGAAAAGTGACATGGTATCCCCCCCCCCCCCAAAAGCCGAGATACTCAAGTTAGTATATGTTAATACACACAAGATACTCATGTGTGTATTAATATATTAATACATACATTTGTGCTACTCTTCCAAGTTTGAGACCATACCATAATGGTATGGTCTCAATGAGGAAGGCAAAGGAAAACCACCTCAGTATTATTTCCAAGAAATATAGTAAACTCAGCAAATTGAGTTTCCACAACTGGCAAAAACAGGGTCCATCGGCAAACAATGGATATCATGCCCAACAGGAGAAGAAATGGGGATTCTCAGGTCATTACCCTACGAAACTCCCATATGGACAATGAGGTGGGATCCCAAGTATTGAGGAAAATAGCAATAAAATAAGACATCCAGGAGAGAACAAGATAGGAACTATAAGTGGAAACTTGGAATGTAAGAACAATGTTAAACGACAGCAGCAGAAGAGATGAAACCTCGGGAGGGTAATGGATGGCAATTCTGTAGCCAATGTTTGGGTAACCGTCGGAATTGAATGCATAACGATGGAAGACAAAACGAAGCTAAGTTTTCATTACTGTATTTAGTTATATTTCATTTTATTTAATTATATTTAGTGTACTTCAATGTTTTTTTGCTTGTAATTGTTTGTACTTTTTTTCTTATTTATTTAGCGGAATTTATCAATTGAATAATTATTAAAGATTACGCTACTCGGCAGTAAGGAATGATGGCGGATTCAGCTGCAGTCGCAAGTGGCGTATCGCCAAGTCCTCCACGATTTAAGGACTCTATTATAAGTAATATCATAAGAGACTTTGTGGCATGCAGTACTTGTGGCATGTATGCGTCTCGGGAATTGGATATGTGGCTTCCAGGAACAGGGAATGAATGTAGGAAGATAAGTAGTGTGATAGGAGAGAATGAAAAAAATTGAATGAGAAAATAATAGTTGATAGTGTGGAAGGTGTGAGTGACTGTGAAAGTTTTGGAGATGGTTTTGTTTGGGAGAGTGAATTTAGATTAAGAGTGACTAACCTGCAGAGGGAGACAGATGAGCTGAAAGAGGAGGTGGAATGTCTTGTGAATGAGAGCAGAAGTATGAAAGATAAGATTAGGAGAATGGCAGAGATAAATGCAAGGCGAATCAGAGTAGGGGAGAAAGAGAATTTAGGGAGTATGAGTGAGAGGTATGGGAGTGCTAGAAGAGGAGAGAATGGAAACAGTAGAAGAGAGGGAATCAGAGAGAGGTATGGGAATGCTAGCAGACGAGAGGATGGAAACAGTAGGAGAGACGGAATGAGAGAGATATGGAAGTGCTAGAAGAGGAGAGAATAGAAACGGTAGGAGAGATGGAATGAGAGAGATGTATGGGAGTGCTAGAAGAGGAGAGAATGGAAACAGTAGAGAGAGAGATATGGGAATGCCAGAAGAGAGAATAGCAGTAGAGGAGAGGGAATGAGAGAGACCTATGGGAATGAAAGAAGAGGAGAGAATGGAAACAATAGGAGAGGGGGAATGGTAAGAGGTATAATGTATGGCGACTCAATGATTCGTGGCGTTCAAGATAGGATGCATGAGGAGTGTTTGCCAGGAGGAACAATAGAAAGGGTGGCTATGGCAATTAAGAGAGGTGAAAGGGTGGATGAGATGATTGTGATGGTAGAAACGAATGACTTGAGTGGTAATATAAGTCGGGCAGCGAGAGATATGAGATTTTTGCTCGAGGCTGTACAGAAGAAGACAGAAAGAGGAAAAATAGTGTGCGTGTTGCCTAGGTATGATAATGATGAGCTGAGCAGAAGAGTGGTGATATTGAATGGCATAATAACAAGAATGTGTGACAAGAGAGGACTGGTATATGTGGATGCTTGGAGTGCATTTGAGGAAAGAGAGGAATTGTATGCGAGAGATGTTCATACAGCCCTGAATTGCAAAGAAGTTATGCAAGCAAGTCCGTTCAGTAGAAGGTAAAGGCCCGTAAGTGAAGTTAAAGAAAGGTATTGTGAACTTTGTCTCATGTTAACTAAAAGTTGTTTGTGATAGGTACCATTGGCATAATACGGAACTGTTAAAGTGATTAGGGAGAAATTATAATAGGACTTTAGAACTTGACAGAGAGTGTTAAAAGTAAACTAGCTAGTGTTGATAATTTGTAAATATTTAATTGTCCTAAGAATCTTGAGTGCCTACTACTTTGTAAAAGGAAAGTTAATGACATAGTTGTGTGTTAATGAAGTAAATGGTTTTGTTAATATTGAATTAGATTAGTGCGAATTGAGTAATCAAGTAGCCTGAGGAATTTGAATGCCTAGTGTGATGTGTAGAGAATCGGAATTGTCATAAGTATGTGCCAGAGTAGCTAATGGTTTTGTTAGTATACTTGAAGTTGAATAACCTAATGTGTGGTGATCTAATTATTTCATGTTAAGTGAATTCATGTTTTGTATGAGATTTTGTGGCAGCATGATCATAGTAACTTTTGTCGAATCATAGCCCAACTACTTGTATTAAGCAAATTTTAGTATGTAAGTAATTTAGTTGAGTGTTTTGATATGTACCATGTTTAGAGAAATAATAAACCTTTTGTTTAATGATGAAAAAAGGGTTGTCTGATATTGCTAATCCAATGCACCGCTTAGAAACATTCGAGCCTAACCATGCGGGGAATTAATGTTAGGAAACGGGAAGCTTAAGGAATTAATGTTGAGTAACAAGAAATAGTGTCACGACTGCAATAGTAGCACTTTCAGATATTTGAGTTCCTTTCTCTGTTTATGTACAAAATATCTTAAACTAAATATCCCAAAGGGCGCAGTTAAAATACAAATACTAGGGATACTACGGGGAACAATAGCTCAGATATTAGTTGAAACTTTGGTGATGTTTTGAAAGTAGAAGTTAGGAGAATATAGATGAAGGCAGTTTACAAAACAAACAAACAAAAAATCGTAAGATAGGGACATAACAACACGTGTGATAATATTAGGTAACTTAGTTATAAGAGTCTGAGAATAGATGTACATATAGAAGTGAGAAATTTATGTCAAGGGACTATAATATAGAAGTTTTGGATGTGATTAAGTAAAGGGAACCCAGACTCTTTTAGTATTAAGGATTTGATTAACATGTATACTTGTCTTTGTGCCATAATAAATGTTTCTTTATATACAATCAAATGAGTTTGTCACGCTTTCTGTGGATTGAGCTACCATTTGAAAACTTACGTACCGTGCATTAAGTGGGAAGCCAATAATAATATAAGAATCGGGACCACGGCTGCATGCCTCATGATCCCTACATTTTCTTTAAGTACTCTTGGATATTGAATCAGAGTTTAGTTGAAGGCTGGCGCAGTCTTTAATCAATACAAATTTGTCGGTAAACAAATATCTGATATTAAGTGATACAAAAAAAATTAATGTTAACTGTAAAGTTGAAATAAAGACAGAGATATAACAATAAGGCAGTCACATAGTCACACAGAACACATAAAAGTAGTATATAACAATGGTTCAAGTGTAAGTACTTATAGATTGCTGGGTGAAAGAGATTATCTGATTAAATAGAAATGGCCGGAATTGAAACATGTGCATCAAAGAGTACAGGTGCACCCTTTCGTAAGCAAATAAGTTCCCCCCCCCCACACACTCATACACAGAAGAGTAGGCTAAGAATTCCGTGTGTGGCATGCAGTACTGGGTGACGTGAGGTGATGCTGAGAAAATGGGAGGAGTAATCGATGACATGAAGTGAACGTGTGGCACGCAATTTAAAAAGTCGTGCAGCACCAAGGAACATCTCTTGTGTTTCTTGTTCTTTTAGGCTGAGTTTTACTCTTACTCTTGTGTGGAGTTATGCTCTGGAGTTTTCGGGTGGTCTTGCTGATGTGTATGGAGCCTCCTCATGGCGTCCCCTCATTTCCCATGGATTCGAGACAATGATGGAGGAACTTTGCCGTAGATTTCCCAACAATTTATCAGTCGGTGACCAGCCCAGCAGAAGGTATTTACCGATGCTTATGGAGATGTTGTTATGATGTTGAACGAGCTCACCATGGAACAACGTCTACCTATTTTTGGCGGCAGAAGTAAGTGCAGATTGAACCTTTGAAGAATGCCTCAGAGAAAGCAGAAGGAACATGGTGTCTAAAGTAATTATCCAGACGAGATATGTAAAGTGGCCAGATAATTCTCCAGCAATTGGTAACGTACAGTCTATGTTTATGATAAGTGACGACATGTTCTCTAAGAGTGGAGGCTTTGGAAGGCGGTGACGCTATTGATTTTGAAAGCATATGGTGTGAGGTAGAGCTAGGTAAGATGGGATATTTAGTGGGGTGTTGCTACAAACCAAGGAGCACAGAAGGTGGGGACCAGGTGATGTTTAGACAGTTGAGCTTGGCAAGTGCAAGAAGAATAATTGTTATGGGAGATTTTAGCTACAACAGTATACATTGTTGAGAGGAAGATGCATGTAGCAACAAGGGAATGGAATTTCTAGAATTCTTGAGGGATAAATGTCTTAGGCAACATGTAATAGAGGGAACAAGAGGTTCAAGAGTTTTGGATTTGGTTATAGCATCAGAAGAGTTGATAATAACTGAGATGACATCTCTCCCACCAGTCAGAGAGAGTGACCATGTGATTTTGGCCTGGAAGATGAATAGACATGCAGGAGTATCAAAGAGGCAGGAACGTATGTGGAATTATAAGACAAGTGATTATAATAGTCTTAGATATAAACTTAAGTTTCATGGAGGGAGTTTGATGGAGGTTTCAAGGAGGGAGGAATTGGAAGGCTGGGATATCATTAGTGCTTGGGAAATTGCGAAGGAATATCTGTTACCAGCAATAATAAGCTGTATTCCACAAGTGAAGAAGAGGACACAATTTGGCACAGTGATCAGCATTCGTTTTAGATATTATGGATTTACAACCATGTTATAAATAACTCTTTTAATTTCCTGACAATTTCGATCTTCATATTAAGATTACCATCTGGAGTATATCTACTCTCTCTATATAAAAAGATAATCCAAAATTTGAAACGTTTTTATGTGACTTTTTTTGTCTTACTAGCTCACCAGCCCAGAACTCAGGAGAGTTGGGTGCCATAGGCACCAGGGGACAAAGCCTCCTCCCCCCCCCCAGTACAAATATACAAGGACAAGCTGAGTTACATTACACGATTGAAATGTTGGGAAAGTAAAAGTTATTTATAACACAGTTGTAAAGTCTATAATTTCTAAAATGAATGCAGATCACCGTGTAACACTAAAAGAAACGATTCTGATAATCCATGGAGATTCGACCCACAACCGATGCAATCAATACGGTAAGTTGAAGATTCATGTTTTGGGTTTGATCAATCAACTGGCTTTTTTAAAACGATGTAAGGACAGCAATATCATTCCAAATTGCATCAAACTAAAGAGAAAATTTACCTCAACAAAGGCGCAACAAATATACCACCAGCATGGAGAAAGCATTACTCAGAGATCCAGGATACGAGAAAAAACTTGGCCGCTACTCAAAACCAGCTACAAAATGAAAAATCTGAACTTTCAAGTTAGTCGAATGCAGATATTTGGATTATCCTCGAAAAGATTACGGACAATATGGCAAACCATATCCTTCAAACTAAGAAAGAAAATCTCATATAAAGCAGTAAGGAACGATGGTGGATTCAGCTGCAGTCGCAAGTGGCATATCACCAAGTCCTCTGCCATTTAAGAACTCTATTACAAGCAATATCATAAGGGACTTTGTGGCATGCAGTACTTGCAGCATGTATGCGTCTTGGGAATTGGATATGTGGCTTGTGAGAGCGGAGAGCGTATGTGCGCAAAATGCAGGCAGTGGGAGGAAATAAGTGCATTAGAATCAATATCCAACCTCATTGCTCCAGGAATGAGGAATGAATGTAGGAAGACAAGTAGTGTGATAGGAGAGAATGAATAAAATATATATATGAATGAGAAAATAATAGTTGATAGTGTGGAAGGCATGAGTGACTGTGAAAGTTTAGGAGATGGTTTTGTTTGGGAGAGTGAATTTAGATTGAGAGTGACTGACCTGCAGAGGGATATAGATGAGCTGAAACAAGAGGTGGAATGTCTTGTGAATGAGAGCAGAAGTCTACTCATACTACCCACCCTTCTCCCCTGCCCCTCAGTGACACAAAATACACGTTTATAATAAAATCGTTTCAGCACATGCTCCTAACACTACACTAGGTCATGCGCTCACGCAATACTTTCAACAAATGTATAACCCTCACAAAAATAACCAACGAGAAAACCATCCTCACATACACCGTGCAAAAAATGCACATAACATTCCTCAAAAACTGCCTACACCACAACATCACGCCAAACTTTGCTACACTTCGCGGTAACCGCTCCATTCCCAGGAAAAAAAAAATTTGCTACCGAGCTTCACGTACACTCATAAAGCAGGCCATACATGACAGATTCAGAAAGAAAAATCAGGCTTATTCATACCTCCACAATACAAAACGTAGATTAAAAACCTTATTATCCCCAAATGAGTGGGCAAGTTTCTCCAAAAGTACCCAAACACACATCAACGACTATGCACTGTTAACTGAAGCTCGCCACACAAAAAAATGGTTTGCCTTAACAGGCACAAAATACATAACACATACTATTCCCAATCTTTCAGACACCACCGCCCCACAACCCACACTTGAAAACTCCATCAAAAATCTGTCACATCACACCCTTACACCTGACGAAATCACCATCCTGAACAAAGGACTTAACTTCGTGATATCTCCTAAATACGTACCGATAAAAGACATCATTGTTGAACTCCAAGCGAAACTTGAAATTGACCCAAACAGAGACACAATATTCCAAAAAATAAACAACATTATAAATAGCAAAATAATAGTAAAAACAAACATTACTCCAAACTTACATAGAGCCCTATTATCTTTAAGGAAGAACGCAGATATCATGATTACAAAAGCTGACAAAGGAGACACTGTAGTTATCATCAACAAAACCGATTACCACAACAAAATTATGGCCATCTTAAATGACCAACACACCTACCAAACAATCCACAATGATCCTACCCCCGACCTCATAAGACAAATCAACAGCACCCTACATACCTTAAAAAGTCAAAACAAAATAGATAAAACCACAATGAGACACACAACCCCCTCATACTACACGCACCCCCATATGTTCGGAAACATCAAAACTCACAAGACGGTTATCCGATATGACTCATAGTCTTCTACAAGAACACCACCACAGTTCCTTTATCTAAATTTGCTGCCAAACTCATCAAACCACTACTAACAACGTCTATCTGTATGATCAAAAATATGGATGACCTATTCTGGAAAATAAATAACACTATTCCATCCCAAGATGACATCCTCACCTCATTAGATGCAACTTCATTATACACAAACGTGGATGTCCCCAGGACATTAGACATTGTGCACACACTACTCACAGAGGACCACACCCTACACACGCACAAAATTAACACCAATTGACATCATTAGCTTGATCAGTCACAATATCTGCAAACTTCTTTAAGTTCAACAACTCCTTATATGTTCAAATTTTCGGTCTTCCAATGGGCCAAAACATCAGTGGTCATCTAGCAGAATTGTTCCTGGCACACATTGAATCACTTCTACTCCACCCTTCTGTTCCCCCCAGCATCACCTTTTATGGCAGATACGTAGATGATATTCTATGCATTGGCATACCCTCGCATATCTCCATCTTACAAACATTCCACAACAATTATAGTAATAGCAATTCACCTTAGAAACAGAACAGAACAAACCCATCAATTTCTTAAACCTGACATTAATCAGAAGCTTTGTTGTTATTGCAAGATAGCTTTGTAGCTATCTTGCAATAACAAGATAGCTACAAAGATATTCCACAAACCCACACACATCGGAAACTACCTCCATTTCAATTCATACCACCCATATTCCGTCAAAAAAGCAGTCATCCTATCACAATTTATCAATGCTTACAAATTCTCAACCAACAGCAATTATCTTAACACAGAATTAAAGTATTTAACACAGGTTTTCAAAAATCGCAACTATCCTACACATCTAATAAATTATGCGAACAATATGGCAAAATCCTGTCATAACGATAATACAACCAAAACAGACTTCCCGACACGTATGGTCATCAAATTGCCAAACATCCAAAACACATACAAAGCCTACAAATACATTTTCAAAAACACGGACTATAAGCTAGTATTCACCACGAACCAAAAATTAGCAACTCTCCTAAAACTTAAAAAATCTCTCACACACAAAGAAATATTCGAACTCCACAACGTTGTCTACAAATTTCCTTGTCAAGAGGACTGTGACGTCACCTACACCGACTCTACAATTAGGTCCTTATGGACTAGATTACAAGGAATTGCAATATTCCCATTCTGGAATATCTGAACACAAAAAAACATCACAACATCAAAAAGAAAAATAAAACACAGAGTACAGGGAAGACTGAGATTGCAGCTCACGCCCTTGAACTAAAACACATCCCCCAAATCGACAAGGCCATAATCATAGACAAACAAGACAATGAAACAATGTTAAGAATATCTGAAACTATTGCCATAAAATGCAATGAAAATTCTATCAACGTCCACCACCCGTACCTAATTTCCAAATGTTGGACGATCCAGAACTTACAATTTAAGCCACGCCTCCGGCCATGTAGCAACAACTAATGCCCTTATTTGGCAGTTGCAACTTTGCCCTGACATAGCCCTACACTCATTTCCGACAAACTTCCGAGGATGGTCACATGACCAAAACAGTTCCACACGCCGTCAACCCAGCCCCAGTTGCCACAATAGTTTTACCCCCCCCCCCCAAATGCGCCCTAATTCAAAATAATATTTGTATACATTTATATATATATTATTATTAACCCGGGTTATCCAACCTTATTGTCCCGCGTCTAAACACACCCCCATGCTCCCTCCCTCTTCTCCCCCTGCTTGTAAACAACCTTCAGCGAGATCATGGAAGTAGAAGACATTGTAGAATAAAAAAAGGTATGTACCAAATTTTTCCCACTCTTTTATTCTACCTTAATTGCCTTCTATACTCACCAATAATGCCCTAAATATATATACCCCTCTTGAGTATTGATAGCCAATGTATTTAAATAAGGGACACTCCTAAACAAAATCAGGCTATAATAGTGGTAATTATAATAATAGTGGTTAAGAGAAGTAACATGGAATTTTTCCCAGAGACTATACTTAATGAAAGATAAGATTAGGAGAATGGAAGAGATAAATGCAAGCCGAATCAGAGTAGGGGGGAGAGAGAGAATTTTGGGAGTGTTAGAAGAGGAAAGAAAGGAAACAGTAGAAGAGAGGGAATGAGAGAGAGGTATGGAAGTGCTAGAACAGGAGAGAATGGAAACGGTAGGAGAGATGGAATGAGAGAGAGGTATGGGAATGCTAGCAGACGAGAGGATGGAAACAGTAGGAGACGGAATGAGAGAGGGATATGAAGGTGCTAGAACAGGAGAGAATGGAAATGGTAGGAGAGATGGAATGAGAGAGGTATGGGAATGCTAGCAGATGAGAGGATGGAAACAGCAGGAGAGACGGAATGAGAGAGGGATATAGAAGTGCTAGAAGTGGAGAAAATGGAAACAGTAGGAGAGAGATGTATGGGAGTGCTAGAAGAGGAGAGAATGGAAACAGTAGGAGAGAGAGAGGTATGGGAATGCTAGAAGAGAGAATAGCAGTAGAGGAGAGGGAATGAGAGAGACCTATGGGAATGAAAGAAGAGGAGAGAATGGAAACAATAGGAGAGAGGGAATGGTAAGAGGTATAATGTATGGCGACTCAATGATCCTTGTGTTCAAGATAGGCTGTGTGAGGAGTGTCTGCCAGGAAGAACAATAGAAAGGGTGGCTATGGCAATTAAGAGAGGTGAAAGGGTGGATGAGATGATTGTGATGGTAGGAACAAATGACTTGAATGGTAATGTAAGTCGAGCAGCGAGAGATATGAGATTTTTGTTTGAGGCTGTACGGAAGAAGACAGAGAGAGAGGAAAAATAGTGTGCGTGTTGCCTAGGTATGATAATGACAAGCTGAGCAGAAGAGCAGCAATATTGAATGACATAATAGCTAGAATGTGTGACAAGAGGACTGGTATATGTGGATGCTTGGAGTGCGTTTGAGGAAAGAGAGGAATTGTATGCGAGAGACCGCTTACATCTGAATGAGGAAGGACGTAGGCATCTGGAGAGATTGCTGTTCTGAATGAGTCAGTGTCCCAGGGAGGATGATAGCAGGGGTGGCCTCTTGTGGGAATGGATACGTGGGAGAATGGAGACGACATCAGGTAACACTGAGCCCAGTGGGGAATAGAGGGGATAATGCTGGGTATAGAAACAAATGGCATTTATATGCTTTATACTAATGCCAGTAGTATCTGGAATAAGGGAGAGGAATTGGTGGTGCAGATAGCATCAGCCTGGCCAAAAATTATTGGGATCACTGAGATGTGGTTGACAGAAGAGGATATAATAACAGGAAAAAATGTAGCAGGGTACAGCATTTTTCGGCAAGATAGAAAGGTAATACAAGGCCTAATAGAAGAAAGGAGCGTGAGATATAAAACAGTTGTGAAGGCCTGAAAAACCTTACTTTTTTTGCTCTTACGTGTTGAAGCTCTCATGTCGTGAGGATCATTTGTCACCAGGGTCTCTCACTTGCAACTCGGAAATGTCTTAACTCCTATCTTCCTATGGGAAGTATATCTTCGTAGTTCAAGCCTAACAGAACATCATTAGGTCACTTACTCTTCATTAACATGAACATTGAATGTTCATTAACATGAACATTCGATGTTTATGTTAATGAAAAGTAAGTGACTGAGGCAGACAAAGGAGTGCTCAGCAAGTCTTCAGAAATGTGTGTTCCTGAGATAGCCAACACAGACGTGGTGCAACAGAGCCTGAATCTCCTGAGAAAACCAGATATCTGTAGAAAGCAAGATTCCTGATGAGCTGCATGAGGACTTGTGACGATATCCTGTCGAATGGGATTCGGCAGGATAAAGAGAAAGCACTGTATTCCACTTAAGAGAGGTAGTAATTCGTCAGTCCCGGTAAGTCTACGTTTCTATGTACTATTAGTAAGGTTGTGGGAACTTGTCCGATTAAATTGAGATCTTGATTGACGTTTTGTAATAAATACTAGTGTTCCAAGAGAATGTGTTTAGTGCCTGTGGTAGTTCCTTATGAACTTGACTCAATTTAGAAGGAACTACCACAGGCACTAAACACGTTCTCTTGGAACACTAGTATTGTTTGTTCCTTGAGAACGTGTGATTAAAAAGTAAATATGTTCTTGTGTTAATGTAGTTTAATTTCAGTAGAATAATTGCCCTAAGAGAAAAAGAGTCTCCATGTCAATGTACTCATTTCGAGATTGATAAATTTAGATTATTGTTCCTTGTGCATTTACTGTTAATGGACTGTATGGATCCAGTGGAATGTGTTACCTAATTAAGATATTTAAGTTGAGGGACCAGAATAGGCTGGACTCAAATTGATAGGATGGCATTTTGTTGAGTTTAAGGGAATTGGGCCCTTAAATATTAAAATAAGAGTATTTTATTGACCATTTGAGTTGTATAAGAGGTAACCCATATATTTTAGAAATGAAAACTAGAAGTGTCCAACATTGAATGAAATGTGCATGACAATGTCATTATTTCCTATAAGTTATCATATCCTCAACATTTAACTGATAAATTAGTTCCTTGTGAAAAGGCCTTATTAAGTTCAGCAATAAATGTATTTTGTCTTAAAATTGAATATGTGCTTGCCTGATTAGTCTTCACTGCACCGCTCATAAATAGTTCGAATCATGGTGGGAAATTCATGGTGTGCATAAGTGTAATAGTCTAACAATGATTGATGAATATATACTTTTGATCTTGACCACTTACTTTAGAAAAATAAGTAATATATTAGATACTGATTGCCAATACCTTGATGTTATGCTTTCAAACGTCTAGTCTCAGAGTGGTGCAAGACAAATAAATTTCTCTTAGTCGATAAGGGTGTTTGCTAATCAGTGAGGTTTAGAGGATGTTTTGTTAGACACATTTTAAGTTCTCCTAAAATCCTTTAAGGGAATCATTATGGCCCAAGGAGGGAATAAAAAAAAAAAAAAAAAACCTTAAAATAAGTGAAGCAAAATAAATCACCTAATGCTAGAAATAAATAATAACAAGACAACATGTAATCTCAAATTTACCAGGGAACCACGACAATAACACAAGTAACTTGACGAAACATGAATTAACAGCGGTGAAATCATTAAAATCTAATCCGAACATATTTCCGATAAAGGAAATGCCACCGTTATTCTAAACCAAACCACTTATTTAGAAAAAATAAGTCTGCTAGTCTCAGACAATAGTACATACCAACTGGGCCGTGCCGACCCGAGGGTGCACCACACCTGGGCAGCAAGAAACAAATATCCAATATTTATTTTATGTAGCTAATATCTAATTTGGATTATACAATGAAGTATAATCATTAATAGCAATAATATTAATTTCTTGTATATCCAACATCATAAAATTTAACTAATATAATATTAATAACCCTCACTTTTCGATGTCAGACGGAAGAAAAAGATTTATTGGAGCAGAATATAAAAAATGAAGAGAAAGAAAGAAAGAAAATGTAAAAAAAAATTTATGACTCCTATTTCCATTTATTTTGCATCTACATGTACAGGCAAATCTTCAGTTGCACGAGAAAATTTTGAAGATTCTTTTTCTGCCATACATTTAAAAAATGATGCTTAGAAAATTCATCTTTCACTTCTGAAACTCTCAACAGCTCACTCGGTTCACCAGAAGAAACAGGTAACAAAAGCGTGTGCAATACAAGTATAACAACTGAAAACTCTCTTATGAATTCTATCCTTGAGCATGATTTTGATGATCCAGGAAAGGGGCCTTTAAAAATAACTGATAATCTCAAAATGATTCTAATAGATGTTGGACCAAAGCAAATATATGATATTGGCTTTCCAAAAGATGACAAAAAAAAAAAAAAAAAAAAAAACCATCATTTTCAGCAGATTATTACCATAAACAATTAAGTTATAATGGAAAGATACACAGAAATTGGTTATTGTATTCTAAATGCATAAATTCGGTATGCTGTTTTCCTTGTAAACTTTTTAACGATAAAATTAATGCATTCAATGATGTAATTGGTTATTGCGATTGGCAACATTTATTGAGAACATTAGAGCGCTATGAAAAAACTGAAGCACATATCAAATGTTACAAGTCATGGATCAATTTAAAAAAGTAATTTATAAATAATAATACAATAGATGCGGTAAATGAACAATTAATAAAACTAGAAAAAAATTGTTGGAAATCGGTAATAGAAACGATTATTTATACAGTTCAATTTTTAGCAAGACAAAATTTAGTTTTCAGAGGTAACAGCAATAAACTTTTTTACTGTTGAAAAGTATTGTTGCAAGATTTGTTTACCTTGATAATGACAAGAAAATAGAAATCAGAGAACACTTTTTAGGATTTTATTCAATTACTAACTCAACAGGTGAAGGTTTAACAAATTTTGTTGTACATTTTTTGCAATCAGAAAATATAAATCTTTACGATTTACGTGCTCAAGCATATCATAAAGGGGCAAAATTCAGGGTCTCCAAAAGAGAATATTAGATATAAACCCGAGAGCATTTTACGTGCCATGTGATGCTCATACGCTTATTTTAGTTGTAAATGATGCTGCAAGTGCATGAAAAAATGCATCATTTATGCAGCATGCATAAATGATGCATGCTGCATGAAATAGCAAATTTTTTTTCATTGATTCAGGAAATATATAATTTTTTTTCTAAATCAGCCTATCATTGGAAAATTTTAAAAGAGGAATTCCCAAGTTTTACTGTTAAAAAAGTTTGTGATACAAGATGGTCAAGCTGCATAGACACTGTAAAAGTTTTAAGGTATAATTTAGAAAAAATATACAATGCTTTATACATTTTATATCAAGATAAATCAAGAGATAGCGACACAAGGAATGAAGCCTGAATGATTATTAAAAATTAAATCTTTCAAATTCATGTTCTCTTGTTATATGGCACCAAATCTTATCAAAAATTAATGTCATAAGTAATTTGATGCAAAAACCGGATATAATTGTCTACAATAATGAAAATGTTGATAGACTTAAAAAATTATTTAAAGGACTGTAGAACCGATGAGGCGTTCAAAAATATGTTATGGGGAGCAATCGAAATTGCCAATACAGTGGATTGCGATCCAATTTTTCATTGTGTTGGATCTTGAATGAAAAGATTTCCTTAAAGAAATAATTTATTCAGGATTCAACAAGTTTAGCTAAACAATAACAAAAATGCTTGTAGATAGGTAAAGATACTAATTGTTTAAAGAATCATATGCTAGTACACAAGGCTGGCAGAAGCAGAAATGCAGAGCATGCGGGTGGCACTACGATGGGGGCACCGCCGCCAGGGAACAGTTCATAAGTTAATTTTTAAGAAACAAAATTTTATCATAAAAACAAAAAATTCTTAGAATGATCAATATTAAAATAAATAAGGCCGGTGTTATGTCGGAAGACATAACTTTATTATCACTTAAATAAGAAAACTAATAATCTACCAGAAAAGAAGGAAAAATTATAATATTGTAATATAGTCTAGTATAATTTTATTTTAGTACTGTGGAATTTCAGTGTTTAAAAATGTAGTAGTTACTTAGTCAGAATTTTGTATGTGAACAACTAACCATTTGCTAGATAAAAGAAAATCAAAATACTATACCAAATGTGAAACGGCCAACCTTGGTATATTTGTTGTGCAGAACGGTGCTTTGCCCCCCCTTCATCCAATGTAAAGTTACGAGAGTTTCGGTAGGTTGCCGCGAGTGATGCTATGTGCTGGGAGAAGCAAGGAGCATATCACGCATGAGTACTTGACGACAGAGGGGAAACTGCGCATGGTTTAAAAGCGAGTGTATCGCTAGGCACCAGACTTTTTGAGACGTTTTCCTGCTGCTGATACCTGTGCCATGAATCATCCGGCTGGTAGTGAGGCTCCACGTGGTTTCCTTCGTAAGTGGAGAGTATGATCATATGACAAAGAGAAACTACCAGTTGGAGACAAAAGAAAGCCCAGCAGACATAATGGTGGAAAACAAGAATGAAGAATTCCAATCGAAGTAACAGAGGGAAAGTCAAGGTAATAGTCTGATGAAAGAATTCTGAAGTGGCCCAGAGAGAAAATGCTGTAAACCGATAAGGTGAACTTTATATCTACTATTTAGTGAATTAAATGTGAAGATCTGAATTGTGTGTTGAAAGACATTCCTAGAACTGTGGCCAATTATAAAGAAAGAGAATATGTCAATGTTTCGTAATGTGTGTTTGTAAGAGAATTATTTAAGTTTCTTCAGATCTTGGCAAAGAGATAAAATGTTAATAGGAAAAGACTGTTAAGGAAAGTTTTGAATGAATTCTAGTGTAATTAATATAGAGAGGAAACCGAGTAACTAAACTTTAACATTTAGTATTCTGTGATATAAGGTTTAAGATACTGTATTCTGTGATGATATAAAATTTAGACTAGGTATTTTGAGATACGAAATTTCAAGAGTGTTTTATATAACTATGTGCATGAGAGTGTGTGATGATTTAAATGTGTATTCTAATTGAATGATTTAACTAAGCTTATATAAATGTATTTGTATGATATAATCAGTGTAATTAAATTGTTTTATTATTATGAAATTTGTCTTCCCTGTGTCTAGAACTAGTGAACTTGCTCACACAGTAAAACGAACTACATAAAGGCAGGAAACAGTTTAAGTTAAGGTCACGATTGCAAGTTATAAAATTTTACTGAGAAGAGTGAACGCTGACTGGTTTCTAACTCTGTGGTCATGTTTTCAGTATATCCTAGGATTCAGAGTGGCGCAGCTAAAACAAATAAATTTCTGAGTTTGAAAAGGGAGATAGAGCCAGAGTGGAGATAAAGAAGTTGGCATCCGCCATTTGCAATTCTTTGTCTCACTAGACCTCAGCTTCATTCTTGTCAGAGGTACAGCCAATGGGGTATTGAGAGATAAGAAAAGGTAATTTTAAGGAAAAGTGGACATGACACCGGATACACCGAATAAAAATTTTTATAAAAGTATATTGCCGCCTCTTTTATCAGCCAGCAGTTCACAATTTTTCAGCTACAGCAGGCTAAATGTTTGCCTGCAGAATGTTGTGTCTACTGCAATCTATCTAAAGTGAAACAGTGAAGGTTTTTCATGTGCAGAAATTAATTTTCATACAAAACATTAGTTGCTAGTTAACCAGTCATATGGTACACATCTCAGTATGCTGCTGACAGTAGTGCAGTGCCAACTATTATTTCGTCTCTGTGTCGTGATGTGTAATAATTTCTTGTGGGTATAAAATAGAAATGGAATCAAAAATTTAAAAAAAGTTATTCAGTGCACAAAATCGTAAGCATCATTCTGCGAAAGAAGCAGATATTAAGAAACAAACTGGGACTCTTAATAAATTTGTTAAAATATTAAAATATTCTGATGCAGTTTGTAAATAACTCGATACATCAGAAATCAGAGTCGAAGAACCGTGCACATCATCCAGTTTGCATGAAAGTACTATTGCAACTATTGAACATGATTTAAGTGAAAAATAGTTAGGATTTAGTCAACTACAACAAGATTTAGTTGTAGTTGACCACGAAACTAACACATTGTTAGTGTCTGTAAATTTAGAAGATCCAGTTGAATAGGGAAATATTGATGAAAAATTACGAGTTGTTTTAATTGAGATGAGGCCTATTCAAAATAAAAATATAATATATTCCAGAGATACATATGGTCATAAATTTGAGGACGAGCCATGTTCTTGGCAAGAGCTCCCATTTTCCATTTTTCTATTATAAAATAGAAAAATGGAAAACGGGAGCTCTTGCCAAGAACATGGCTCATTTATTCTGAAAGTTTAAATTCTGTTTTTCGCTTTTGTTGCAAACTTGTCGCACCTACTGAGTCTTGTAGAAGGTTATAAACGATTGGAGAAATGCAAGTACAACTTTACATAGACATGAGACTAGTTTAACTCACATGAAAAATTTCTTAAAATGGAAGGAACTTGATAAAAATTAAAAAACAAAACAAAACTACAATTGATTTCCAGACTCAAACCATGTATGAAATGGAAAAGAAACAACTGTCAAGTGTTTTAGAATACTTGACTGATATTATAAAATTCCTTGGTAGTCAAAATTTAGCTGTTTGCGGATCATCTGATAAATTATATGAAAGGAATAACGGCAATTTTTTAAAATTAGTCAAACTGTTTGCTATGTTTGATCCCGTTATGGAAAATCATGTTGAAAGTGCCCTACAACGAAACAACAGGGTACACTATTTCAGTAAAGACAGTTAAAATGAAATACTGGAAACTTTAAGTAACGCAATCAGGGATACAATTTTATTATCAATTTACAAATCTAAATATTATTCAATAATTTTAGACTGCACACCTAATGCAAGTAAAATGGAACAAATGACCATTATTATTCGCTTTGTTTCCTGTGACAATGGAATTGTCAAGATCAGAGAAAACTTTTTAGGTTTTGCAGATATATCAGATTCCACAGGACGTGGTTTATGTGTAACAATAATGGAACAACTGTAAAAATGGAACATTCCCATTGAAGACATGTGAGGTCAAGGGTATGACAATGAGGCAGATATGAAAAAGAAAAAATATGGGCTCCAAAATTTGCTTTCGAACAGAAATCCCCAAACTTTTTACGTGCCATGTGCTGCTCATACTCTAAACTTAATCATTAACGATGCAGCCAAAAGTGAATGCAGATACATTGCAATTATTGAAGAAATATAAAATTTCTTTTCATTCTCTTACAAAGGGTTGGGCAATCCTTTTAAAGTTCATAAAAAATTTAACATTCAAACAGCCATCAGAAATGCAATGGAAAAGTAAAATTAATGCAATTCGCACTCTACGATATCAAGTAGGAGAAATTTATGATGCACTTTTTGAAATTTTAAATAATGAAAATTTTAATAAAGAAACTCAGCATGAAGCACAAACATTATATCCTAAAATAAAGAACTATAAATTTATTTGCTCTCTTATAACTTGGCATGATTTACTTAACAGAATAAACTCTGTGAGTAAAATGCTTCAAGACAAAAATATGAACATTACACTTGCTTTAGAATCTATTGAAAGCCTTAAAAATATTCTTGCAAGAGTATCAATCAGATACAAATTTTAAAGAAGTTCTAAAAACGGCAAAATAACTTGAGTGAAGAGGTGGTTGGAGAACAAGAATTTAAAACTGGTATGGAAGTTCGACGACGAAAGAAGCCATGACAATTGGACTACGAGCATCATGATGAAATGCCACAATCGCCAGAAGATAAATTTAGAGTGAATGTGTTTTATACACTTCTAGATGTTGCAATTGTTCGTTAATAGAATGTTTTGAACAATTAAAAAACATATTATGATAATTTCAATTTCTTGTATAGATTACTATAAATTAATAACCAAGTTTTACGAAGAAATTTTGACAATTTAGAGATTCTCTTGAAGGACTGCGACAATAAAGACGTAAAGGCAATATCAGTATATGACGAGTTATGTGCTTTCCGGGATATTTTTCGGAGGGATAATTTAAATATTCAAAAGCCCTTTCAATATTCTTAATTTTATTGTGTCCAATAACTTATCTTTCCCTAACTTTTCAATTGCTTTAAGAATACTATTAACCTTAACTGCTAGTGTAGCGAGCAGTGAACGTTCCTTTTCGAAGTTGAAAATTGATTAAAACCTATTTAAGATCATGTATGTCACAAAAAAGCTTGTTAGTTTGGCGAAAATGATATATGTGCGGAATTAGATGTTAAGACCATTATTTCTAATTTTGTAAATATGATACCAAAAACCTTAAAATTTTAATTTAAAAAATTTCAAGTATATTTATGTAATTTAATTTATTTTCTGTTATTCTGTAAAGATGTTATTTTTGAATACTTATATTAAATGTTCTAATTATTTCTGAATTCTTTTCTTATTTTCTCATCTATCTTGAGTTTCTTTTATTTTCCTAAAAGACAGTTCCACTTATAAAAATTATTAAAAATTTTTTACATCTTACTAAGAATTTAGTAACTTGTAAAATGCAAGAATTTTTTAAACTTTAGTTCAAATAAATTTTAACTTTAATCAAAATTCATTTTAATTTTGTTAGCGATTCGGGTCAGTGAGAAGACTATAATCCCTGTATCAATATATTATACGATTAAAGTGACGGGGCTTTATCAAAATTTGCTTTAACTTTTGAGAATTTTTTGAATATTCGGGTTTTTAACGATTATTCTGCCTAGTCAACACCCCCAGTTCATTACATTTAGCAAACCAACGTGTGGCTGTTCTATTAATATTTATTTAAGAAATTTCAAATAATTTAAATTTTTATTATCGTAAAAGAACCACACACTCCCGGATCATTACAGGGGCGCTTAGATAGAAATTGCATGCGGGCGGCAAAGACTCTAGCGCCGGCTCTGCTAGTAGAGATTTTGAAATATTACTTAAGAGTAAACGATATCAATTTTGTAAAAATTTATAATGGAAGAAGTATTCTTTGTAAGATATGTTAAGGCATGTAACAGAAGTTCAAAGTCCACTAACAAAAACTTCTGGTGAATTGTGTAGCCTATGGCAAATTGTTTACATGCAGAATGTCACGCATTAGATGTTTTTCCAGGAAGACGCAAATAGAAGATACGACACGTGCAAAAGGTGGGTGCCAAGCAGAAAGGTATGGTAGTGTTAAATCTGGAATGAAAGGCTTAATTTATTCTTGAGCATTTCATTCAGGATTTAACTGAGTTGCAAAATTTCAAATGAAAAAATGCTTGTAAATAGCCAAGAATAGTAATTGTAAATATGCTAATAATAATTTTTTATGTATTATTTCATAAATGGTCCTATAATCATCACGAAAATCAGAGCAAAGTATAGATAAACGTAATCGAATTTAAACATAACCCCAGGCGGTCGATGTGCAAAGTTGGGACACGTGTTATACCCACGTGGGGATGCAATCGAACAGAGGTGCTGTGTTCAGAAAAGGCTTAGGTTACATAATAGGGAGAGCAGATGCGGGGAGTATAAAAGGAAGTGGCGGCACGAGCAGGGTTCTCTCTCGTTTTTTTTAGAAGTTCGGGTTCGAGGTAGAAGAAGCGATTATGGTCAGCAGCAACGATGTGGCTAAGTAGCGGGCTTGTCCGTGCATAGTATTCAATGTGACGAGGCGAACAGTGAATGCCAAGGTTTCGAGTAGCTCCAAGAGCATCTTTCCATCTGATGGGTTCCTGAGGAATAGGTTAGAGGGAAACATGTGTCTGAAGAATTACAGACTGGTCTAGACAAGAAATGAACGAGCGAAAGACAAGGAAGCGATCGGAAGAAAGTCTAGAGGAAAAGTATGAGCAGTATCTTCTAATTGAATTCGTCAGGCTGGTAAAGTAAAGTTAACATCAAATTGTATACTATCTTAAAAGCCAGGTTAAGCAACTGTGTGTGATATCTTGTAAAATCAGACTCGTTAAAGTAGAATTCAGCACTTTAGCACTTATTCCTTTAACAAGGATCCTTAGTATTAGAAGTGTAAGGTCTCAAGCATTATTGTTAATTTAAAGTCGATGTAATGTATTGGAGTTAATTAAGGAGGAAGTGTGACTAATATAGAGACAGAATTAGCTGTGTTCTCCTACCAGGATCTTGGCTGACTAACCATCAGTCATGCTTGTAGCATGTTGAGCACAGTTAAGCCTGGGATGGCAACCTACAACATGGTCAAAAATCCTGATCGAACCGATATAGATGGCAGCGCCAATATTTCGGTGAAGTCCGGAGGGCCATCCCAGGAGGTCTTAGTGTCATGCCTCCACGTGAACCTCCTAGGAAACATGGTGTCGCAATGAGCCATGGCAAAGTTGATGCGAAGCAAAGAGCTGGCAGAAAGCTATAAAGTGCATCTCCCAAGACTTTATGTGGCCAGCGTGGGAGATGTTAGGACTGCAATGACATCTGCTGTTTCATCATTGGCAGAAGAATTCATATATCAATGGCAATGGGAAACAACTGGCAGGCAGAAGATTTTGAATACAGATCAATGGCTGACAGAGTGAGCCAAGTCAGCTGGCTATTGCAGACGTAGAAGAGATCGGGGCCTCACCACGTTACTATCCTCTATCCCAGTGTTTCTCAAAGTGTGGTACGCTGACCCCTGGGGGTCCGCAAAAGGTATTCAGGGGGTCCGTGTCAATTTTCGGCTATGCATCATTAACGCATGGAATAAAATTTAAGTTTGAGATCGTAAAACGTTCCTATTGTATCGCTGAGTAAGGTACAGAGACATCTGCAGGCTGTGCAATATGTTTCTCAACAAACAGTGCAATTAGAGACAACTGGGTAAAAATGGCACTAACTAATGAATCGCATGACCCCCTCCCACATAAAATGCTGTAAAGTAGACGTTCAAAACTATATGCTGCACCGGCAACATATGGTTTTGTTTGAGTGAACGTGTTTCAGATATTATATAAGGAATTTAGTTGAAGAAAATTAGCATTTCAACTGAACTGTCGGCTTGCCTTTGTCAATTAGTGTGATCTGATGGAACTTCTGATGGTTTCCTAAAAAATAAATACAGCGAGAATACGTTATCATCTTTTTGGCTGCAAATACAGAATGAATTTCCTGAATTAACAGATAAAGCTCTAAGGTTCATTTTTCTATTTCCAAGTTCATATCTATGCGAAGTTGGATTTTCGGCCCTGTAGATATTAAGACAGAGAAGAGGAATCGCATTATAGATGTCGAACCACATCTGAGATTGAAATTAACAACTATAGAGCCAACTTTTGCTGAAATTTTATCTCACCATAAGCAATTTCTCTCCTCTCATTGATTATAAATTATTTCAAGTAAGTAAAACTTTATAGTATCTTTATAAAGTTTGTTCTATTAAAAATAAATCATATTTTTTGTTTACATGAACATATAAATTCAAATAAAATAGATATTTAATTTTTTAATATTTCAAATTAATTTATCAATTTTAATTAATTTATTCGTTTTAATTAATTAATGTATTTATTTTTAATTAATTAATTTGGAGGTACTTGGTAATAATTCAACATTCAAAGCACAGACTGTATACTTGGACAAACCCAGATAACTCTTATAAGAAACGAAATAGATTTCATAATGATAAATAATAAATACAAAAATAATAACCAACATTAAAACATACCCAGGTGCTGATATAGGTTCAGACCATAACCCTGTTGTGTCCACTTTAAAAATTAAACTAAAAAACATTTCTAAAAACAATCATACTGAAAGACTTGACTTCACAGCTCTGAATATACCTGATAACATAATGGTGTTTAACTCAGAAATTAGATCATGTAAGATATAAAACAGAAGACAACATATTTTGTAACACAGAGGAAATTGAAAACAGGTGGTCAAATTTTAGAAGTGCAATATATGACAGCTAACGAGGTTATCTCATAAATTAAATACAATAAGAAAAAAACCCTGGATGACTGAATCAATACTAGAACTTATGAATGAAAGACAAAAAAAAAAGAAAAGTACAAGTATACAGTCTGTGCTTTGAATGTTGAATTATTACCAAGTAACTCCTAATTAATTAATTAAAAATAAATTAATGGCTAATGAAAAATGTAAAGAAATAGAGGAACTGGACAAGAGACACAATAGTAAAGAAATGCATAAATCAATCCAAGCCCTGACAAATAAAAAGAAAAATTTCAACCATAATACTTGTATAAAAGATCAAAATGGTAAAATGCTACTAGAAACACAAGATATCATAAAAATATGGAGAGAATATGGAAAATAACTTTTGACTCTGATCGCACAGACGCACCAGATATATAAAATATGGCTGGTGAACCAATTACATATGAAGAAATAGAAAAGGGTAAAACACCAGGCCCTGATCAGATTCCTATTGAATTGTTAAAGAAAGTAAATGAAAACACACTTAATGACCTAAAGGTTATTTTTAATAACATCTATGATTCAGGATACATTCCTGATGATCTAAGGAAATCCATCTTTGTCACTATTTCCAAAATTCTCCTGTAGCTGAGTGACCCAGGCCGAGTTGTGATCATTTCACTCATGTTAGCAGAGCTGTAATCACATATTTATCAGTGTTTATACTCTTCACCTTTTGCATTTGTGTTTCTTTTAATTTGAAAAATTCAATATGACATCTAAGAGGAAGAATGAAGACGATAAAGCAGCAAAAAGACGCAAAGTTTTTACATTATCTCAGAAAATTGAATTTTAGATAAGTTGAAAAATGGTACCCGTGTTTCATCGCTTGCAAGAGAACTAGCTATAAATGAATCAAGCATAAGAACAATACAGGAAATGAAGAAAAGATTTGGTCTAGTGTCAAAGCTTCAGGCAATACTTTGGCAAAGGTTGCTCAAGTTTCAAGAATTCCGCAATAGCTTGGATTGACAATCAAGTAAATGAAAAAGGCTCAGTTGTGGATGGTGTTGCTATTCGAAACAAAGCTTTAGATTTATCTTTCATTTTAAATAAAGATAGCCAATCGTCAAGAAAATTGACTTTCAACCAAGCAAAGGTCGGCTTGAAAACTTTAAGCGCTGTTTTAATTTCCACAATGTAAAGCTTCAGGGAGAAGCTGGCTCTGCAGATAAAGAAGCAGCAGAGAAATTCAAACCCCGATTTTAGAAATTCATTGAAGAGAGGGGGTTAAGTTCCGCAACAAGTTTTCAATGCGGATGAGACAGGTCTATTTTATAAGCGAATGGAACAACGAACCTACATCACAAAGACACAAAAGGTTGCCCCAGGTTTTAAAGCTTTTAAGGATAGACTCACTTTGCTTTTTTGTGGAAATGCATCAGGCGACTTCAAGTGCAAGCCTCTGCTCATTTATTGATCTAAAATGCCTCATGCAGTGCAGGGAAAAAAATTTTGAGCAATTGCCTGTTGTGTGGAAGTGGAATAGAAAAGCTTGGGGTAACAAAAGCCCACTTTAATAACTGGTTTGAAAATTCATTTGTTAAAGAAGTCAAACATTACTTAGAACAGCAAAACCTGTGCTTTAAAGTTCTCCTAATTTTCAATAATGTTCCAGGACACAATGCTGAAGCCCTCATAACATTGCATCCAAATGTAGAGGTTTTATTCCTCCCACCTAACACCACTTCCTTAATCCAACCAATGGATCAAGAGATCATAAAAACATTCAAAGCCTATTATGTCAGGCATGTTTACACTGCTGCAAATAAAGCACTAGATGAAGTAAAGCATGACACGCTAATGGCAATTAGCGTGTCATGCTAATGGAAGCGATTCACACGCTAATGGAAGCAATTCAACATAAGCCACTGCATAGAAATGATTAAACTCACATGGGAACAAGTGAATTCATCAACATTGAATGCTTGCTGGCATCAGCTCTGGCCAGAAGTTGTCAACAATTTTAAAGGATTTTCATCGATTGAAAATGAAGCCAAAGAAATCATACAAATTGCAAAAGTAATTGGCGGCGAAGGATTTTCAGATATGGAAGGAGGAGAAGTCGAATTAATCAAAAATGACGATCATGAAATGACGAATGAAGAATTGGATGATCTTGTAACACCAGCTGACAGTGAAAGTAGCGATACTGAAGAAGATAAAGCACCTTTAACTTACAAGAAGTTAAACGAATTGTTAAAAAAGGCACAGGAACTGTCTGATTTTGGAATGGAGATTGACCCAAATGAAGAAAGAAGAGGACACGTTATGAAAGGCATTGAAAAACTCTGCGCTCCTTACCGTGAAACTTTTAAAGAGTTGCATCAGTCATTGTCCCAAGCAAAAATCACTAGCTTTTTAAAAAAATAATTGTATCATGTACCTACTTATTAAGCAGTAATAAAAATCCTTTCAATTAATATTTATTTCATTTTTCTCTTTTAATTACAACAATATTTAGTTTAGTTTAAATTATACATACATACTTTCTTAATTTGAACTATACCTAACACATTTTTTTCCATAGAAAATTAACTTTGTGGAACGCGATTTTGACGTGTGTGTGCAATGTATTAATGACGTAACCCCCAAGTTCGGCAAGCATTTACTGTACTACGTGGCCTGAAGACACAATCAAAAAAACTACTTCCGCACTACGCTCGTTCATCGAGAATTCACGGTCTACCAAAAATACACAAACAAAACATACCACTCCTCCAATAGTTGAAAGTATAGATAGCTAGATGATAATTCAGGCTTGAGTGTTGCCAAGAAATTAGTGGCAACACTCAAGGAGTTGGTAGGTCATCCCTCTCTTATATCAGAAACACACACAACACTTCATAAACATAATCAAAGACATTACATTAGAAAAAGATGATTTATTAGTCAGTTTTGACGTCTCTGCCCTCTTTACGAATGTCCCAATCAACGACACAATACTTCTTTTAGATAACAAATTCCCTCCAGATATCACGGCGCTCTTTGCGCATGTATTACTTATTTATTTTGTTTGGCAAAATGTTTACTACCTACAAAAAGAAGGCACAGCCATGGGCTCGCCATTACCCCCCCCCCATTTGCTAACTTTTATATGGAACATTGAGCAAATGCCCTAGATTCCTCTCCTTTAAAATCGAAAGTCTGCCTTAGTTATATTGACAATGTTTTCACGATCTGGTCCCATGGCATCCAGACACTTTCCTTAGCCACCTAAAGAAACAGCACAAATGCATACAGTTCACAATTGAGATTGAAAAACATAATACACTTATGTTTCTAGATACACTTGTCACATGTCTTCTTTCTAGGAGTCTTTCCTTCACTGTTTACCAGAAACCGACACATACTGGCCAATATATACACATACCTACCACCACCACTGAACACAAAAACTAGGTGTCATTAATACTCTAAAAAACAAGGCTTTGAAGATGCGTGGAAAAATAAGCGGCATAAAAACTCTCATTTTACAAAAGAAGAAATGTGTCTTATTCTTTCCCTAGGGAGCACATTCACTAAATTTCGTAGGATTCACTAAATTTCGTTAGCACATTCACTAAATTTCGTTGTTGCCAAAATCAACCCAGATGTTATAATGTTTTTTGGGAATATAGAGAGCTTCTATTCTTTCTTTGCTCACAGTCTTGCAAGCTTCCCAGCTTGCAAGACTGTGAGTACTGAAAAAACACATACCACTATCTCTTCAAAGTCTTTCAGAAACAAGGTAGAGTTAAAGAATTCAAGCTGTGCACCCAATGGTTAGACATTATCCTGCTATACTTGCTGTGTTAGATGTCGTTATCGGAGAGACGGACACAGAATTAACTCCTTCAAGACTGAACACAATTAAAGGCTTGAAAAAATATTTCAGATCTTATAAAGGTATGCTAATGACAATGTTTTGGCACAAAATATCAGCAAATATTGACAATAAGAACATTATTATACAAACTAAACAAATATCTCTCGAGGTCGAGTTTGCACTTATAAGAGAATTAGTGCAAGAGATATACAACACTTACGTGACTTGTGGGAAAATGTTGTGGAAGAAGCAAAAGTAGTTGCTGAAGCAATCAGTGTGCAACTTCCATTTTGCGAAATTCGAGAAACTACTATAGACACTGAACAAGGTTTCAAAATTTTTGTAATTTATCCAGTATTGGATTTCATGAATGATTTAAAAACAAGGTTTGAAGCAGCAGATGTGTGAATTATTCTCACCTACTTTAAATTTCCACAACTTGGACGATGGTCAACTTATCACAAAAGTAGAAAAACTTGTGAATATGTATGAAAAAGATCTGTCAGAAGAGTTACAGAATAAAATTCTTCACCTTAAAAGTATTCATCAGATAGTTTTTGGCACAGAAACAAGTCTGGTGAGACTTCTGAATGCAATTTATGACAAAAAACCTGCAAGGTATATTTGCCAATATCTGCTTCATCATTTAACTATTTTGCACAATACCAGTTTCTTCAGCTGAGAGATCATTCAGAAGACTGGCCAATTCATTGAAAACATGGCAAAGAAGCACAAGTAATCAAGAACGACTTACCATATATTATTGCGTATAATGCAAAAAATTTATGATAAAAAATACTCAAGTTAGGAGTTCGCATTATATGCAGATCTTAAAAAATATAACATCTTATTAGACTTGCACACACAATATACAGGGTGTTCGGGATAAATTTGACATATTTATAATTAATTATATTTTCCCGTAAGTTACATGTATTAACACACACTTCTCTTCATTTAAAAGTTTGGACCCTTCTTCATTCATATACAAGATGTCAGAAAGGATGGATAGCTGGAACCCACCTGAATCATGGAAGAGAATAACTTGTATCATGATGATTCGTGCCCGCCATCAAAATAAGGATATTACGACTGCTGCCCAATGCTCCCTGAATACAGTAAAAACAATCAGGCATGAACTAGAGACTTGCAATGGTGACTACGAGGATGTAGCAAGAAGAAAGATCCCTAGCAGACGATCTGATTGCGTTCGTACAGCAGAATTCCTGGCAAATCTGCAGGAACAGGTGTTGAAGAACCCTGGCATTGGAATTCGGGCTTTGTTCGTGGAGTTGCTAACTGTAGTCAAGCCCTGGATAACAAGGGTAGCCAATGGTAGGCCGTATGTATGGCAGCAGGATTCGGCCCCTTGCCACACCTCTGGGAAAAGTCAAAAATGGTTGTCTGAAAATTTCTACGACTTCACCAGTCCAAATGTTTGGCCTCCAAACTCCCCAGACCTTAACCCCATGGATTATTTTGTATGGGGCGCAGTTGAAAAAGACACCAATCGCACTTCCAGTAATACAAAAGCCCAGTTAATGGATAAAATTAAAACAGTTTTTGCGGCCCTTCCCAGGGAGACTGTAGCATCAGCTTGTTCGAGGTTCCGAAGCAGAATTGAAGCTGTGATCGATGCTAATGGTGGTTATTTTGAGTAAATCTTGTTGATAGTATTGTAATTAACTCTGCCTGTAATGTTTTTTTGTCAATTCATTAAATTTAATAGATACAAAGAAGATTTTCTTTTTCCTTACGAAACTGTCAAATTTATCCCGAACACCCTGTATATACTACCTAATGCTTATGCAACCAAATCTACTTGACCCACTTGCATTCGGTGACCGAGAGCACATCATATCTGTGCACAAAGCCAATAATGTAAGTAGTGCTAATATCACACCCCCTTAGCGGGATATTAGCACTACTTATTCGTTAAACAAACCAACCTGAAAATGAGCCAACAGAAACATAAACATTCATCTTTTGAAGCAGGATTTAAATTGCGTATCGTGCAGTTTGCAGAAGAACATAATAACAGTGTTGGTATGAGAGAGTAGCATAGAGTAATATTAGACTATGGGGTAAGCAAAAAGAGTCTTGAAAAAATCCCCAAAACGAAACGTTCCTGTCGTGGAGATGTAGCATCCTTTCTAGAACTCGAAGAAGAACTAAATGAATGGATTTTGATGCAACCAGAAGATGGCATTATAGTAACAAGAAATGCAATTCGTTTTAGAGCTCTACAACTCAAGAATGCTAAATCCAAGGACACAGCAGGTATTTCATCTTTTCTTGCTTCGCCTGGGTGGTACAACAGATGTATGGAACGCAAAGCACTAACATTACGATACGAACAAAAATTGTGCAACCTTCCACGTTGCAGTGGATTCCGTTACGTACAAGTCATCCAACTGTACAACAAGGAACCAGCAGACAGGGCCATTGGTGAGTTACTGCCAATGTGACTACTTCGAAGGAATTGAGTAAAGAAAGACAGCTGAAACGACAAGGAAGTCTTGCCATATCCGAGGAAAGATCAGCCATAAAACCAAGGGACAACTTCGCTAAGGAGATTAACCGGTAAGGCAAATATTTCTTACCCTATATGTATAAGAAGTGCTGTATAAACCAGTGTGAACAAAGAGAAAAGGGAAAACCTTAAGCATAGCCCTGCTTGACCCAACTAGGAGACCCGTTTATGACTGAATGTCTTGTTGGGACCTTCCTGCTGTGACTTATGAAAGTGTGTATGTGTAAACTTTTAATGGAACAGTTCAAGAAACGAAGTGTTATATGAAATGATTGAAGGTTGATTGAAGATACTACTTTGTACATTCAGCCTGTGAATTGCATAAATCTTATAACAAGGAGATTAACTCTCATAAAATTTGTAACTAATAAGATTGAGCAAAAATATCATGTATAAATTTGAACAATTTAGTATTGCCAGAACTAACATAATGACAGAAGTATCATTCAATCTTAGAGCAAACCACTGAAGTAACATTATTATTATTATTATTCAGGCCTCCATGGAGTCAAAAGACTCATCGTGAGAGGTCCTTCCTAAGAACACAGTCTGTCAAGACTCATCGAGGGGAGGTTGCCCCTAAGAAACACAAAATCTATCATACCACTCCTTAAACTCATGACCGTTCTCGCCCTCACCACTCTATCAGGCAATGCATTCCACGGCTCAACCACCCTCCATGCAAAGAAACCACTCCTCTTGCTCACAGTTTCCTTTCGTAACTTCCAGGGATGGCCTCTTGTCATCACTGATTCCCGTTGTTCAACCAAGTGAAAGAATTCCCCAGTGTCAACCCTGTAACCACCTCTCAACAGTTTAAAAGTCTCAATCATATCACCTCTCTCTCTCTCTTCTATCCACCAAACTGTGCAGTCACATTCCCCCAGCCAATTCTCATAACTATCCTTGTACAGTCCTGAGACCATCTTTGTCATCTGTCTTTGTATCTTTTCCACAGTTAATTTATACCCTTCAAATCCTGGGGACCAAATCTGAGAACAATAATCCAAGTGTGGTCTGATCAGACTTATACAATGGAATGATAACCCTCTTATCTCTGCAGGTCAGTGTCCTTCTCATAATTGCAGCAATCCTCTGTGTTACCTTCACCACCTTTGCAACATGTCCCCTAAACTTCAGGTTTCTATCAATCATCAACCCCAGATCTCTTGTCTCCCCAACTTCCTCGAGTATAACTCCTCCCATAGCATAGAGTATGCAGCATCCCATCAATGTTTCCCAAACTTCAAGACCTTACATTTTGCTGCATTAAACTGACACCCCCATTCATTTGCCAATCTATCTAGCTTATTCAAATTCTCTTGCAGGGCTACCACATCTGCACTATTATTAATAATCCTTCCCAGCTTCGCATCATCTGCAAAAAACTGAATATCCCCTTGCAATGTTATTGATATAAAGGTTAAACAATATAGGTCCTAGTATTGTGCCCTGTGGGACCCCACTTGTAACATTATGTCTCCTTGAAACTGCTCCATCATACACAACTCTGTGATACCTATCAGACACTAATCCTGAATCTAGTTGACCAATCTGACATCCATAACCATGTGCTGCAACTTAAATATCAGGTTATCGTGTAGCACCCTGTCGAATGCCTTTGCTAAGTCTAAGAAAATTGCAGTACATGCCTTTCCCTCATCTAATGTTCTTGTAACTTTATTATAAAAGGCTAGCATATTGCTAAAACAAGAGCGCCCTCTCACAAATCCATGTTGACTCTCACAGATAACATTACCCTCATCTGCCCAGTGCTGTATACGGTCCCTCACTACTTTCTCCAAGATCTTAACAACTAGTGATGACACACAGACTGGTCTATAATTAGACATTTCCAGTCTGTTACCACCCTTATGCAATGGCACTATCTTACCTTCCTTTCATTCCCTGGGCTCCTTTGCCGAAGCCAGACTTTCATTGAAAAGCCAGGTTAAAGGCACTATCAGTTCCCTAGCACATTCTCTGAAAACTCATGGTGAAATACCATCCAGTCCAAAAGCTTTATTGACATCCAGAGTTCTCAGTATCTGAAACACACTCTCCTCCTGCACCTCTAAACCTTGAACCTGCCCTATCCCTCTAGCATTAAAACTGACTCCTCCAGATTGAAATACTCCAATAAAGTGGTCATTGAACAATTCCACTATGTCCTCTGCATCAGTCACTCTATTCCCATTTTTATCCCACAATATCATTCTTCCACAGTCATTTCTCCTCCTACTGGCCACATAGCTAAAAAATTCCCTAGGATTTTCTTTGGATCTTAGGGCCAATCTCCTCTCATATTCCAGTTTCGCTTTCCTTACCACACTAGTCACTCTTCTGGCCAGTGGCTTATATTCTTCACGCATCCTCTCTTCACCTGTCTCCTTATATCTCTTCCATAGCCTCTTTTTCACATGCAATTCCTGTTTAATATTGTTTGTCATCCACTTTACTCCAAATTGTGTCCTCTTCTTCACTCATGGTATACAACTTACCATTGCTGCTAACAAATATTCTTTCACAATTTCCCATGCACTAACGATATCCCGGCCTTCCAATTCTTCCCTCCATGAAACTTCCCGTGTGCCTTTAACCTGGCTTTTCAGTGAAAGTCTGGCTTCGGCAAAGGTGCCCAGGAAATGGAAGGAAGGCAAGATAGTGCCATTGCATAAGGGTGGTAACAGACTGGAAATGTTTAATTATAGACCAGTCTGTGTGTTATCAGTAGTTGTTAAAATCTTGGAGAAAGTAGTGAGGGACCATATACAGCACTGGGCAGATGAGGGTAATGTTATCTGTGAGAGTCAGCATGGATTTGTGAAAGGGCGCTCTTGTTTTAGCAAATTTTAAATAATGCTTCTGAGTTATGATTGCATAACCCTATATTTTAAGAGGTACGTAAGAAAGATTGAACGAGTTCATTGCATGTGTGCAGAAATGTATTTCATGTATATTATAATTAGTAGTATTAAAATGCATTGTTTTAGATCAAAGTTTGTGTGTTCTGTTAAACAAGACTGACTTACCACTTATTAAAATTTCGAACCCGTGTAAGTGAAGGGGGAAACATTTGTGTAAGAAAAAAAAGGGGGGGGAGCCGCGACTGCATACCACTGTTCCCGTTACTAAGTATTATTGTAAATATAGTCATTAAGGTATTCCTAAGAATCAGGAAATAGTCGCTGGCTGGCACAGTCGTTTAAAATTAAATAAATTTGCCGGAACTACCTCCTGGTACAAGTAAGAGATAGCTAGATAAAAGAAAGCGAGAAAATATAGAATAGAACAGAGAACCAAAAGACATAACAGTGGCATTAGTAATGCACTGGATGGTACACAGGACAATTTGTTGTATGAGAACTCAGATTCTGATTTATAAGAGGTTTCAAGTGTCTCTTCATTTAGCTCTGGAGATGAATTTCTGGGTTTTGACGAAGAAGATTAAAAGGTGGGTACTCTTTCCTAGTTACATTAGGTATTTGTTGAAAGTAGACCTACATATTACTTTATATCTGAAATACTGTAAATTCATTATAATATTCAGTGATAAAGTTTTTTCCTAAAAAATGTGTACAAAAAAGGGGTACGTCTTATATGCAGGAAAATATGGTATACAACATTCAAATAATTTTTTCTGTAAATAAATTTGATATAAGTTGAAATATTTTTACTTATTTACCCTTTTTGTATATTGCTAATAAATTTAACGGAGTATGATACATACTAGTTTTTTCTTGGAAAGCAATAAATATTTGACCTGGCGTATAAGTCGACCTAAAAAATTTAGTGCTTTTTTTCCAATGCTGAAAAGTCGACTTATACGCCGGAACATAAGGTATTTAAGAAAAAAAAAAAAAAAAAAAAAAAAAAAAAAAAAAAAAATTGTCTTAACATAATTTATGTGTATAGTGCATATGTGTATAGGACAGACACCAAGTGGTGCAGTATCAGTAAGCAGCTATGAAACAGTCTCCTGCATTAAAAAATTTTTAAGATGGTTAATTGCGAATTAGCATGCTAAATTTAGTTGTGTCATGTACCGTATCAATTACACTACAAGATAATATAACTGATAATTGTGTGCCCCTTATTAGTATCCTAAACAGTGTATGAAAAAGTATCTCCAAACCTAAGATCTGGCAATTGTAATTCATAATAGTCGTAAATAATTCGTAAATGTGGGTACAATGTGAGTAAGTAGAACAAAGAGATAGAAAATTAACTTACTGCTAATCTTAGAAGATGGTGATGCACTGCGAAGTATGCAAGGAAACAGCCATTGATAACACGACTATTATGAATCTAGTAGTAAGACTTATACGTTGGTTAGACATAACTGGTAATTAATTTACGGAATTGACAACGCATATAAAGTAAATTAATTAAAGATAACTTTAATGAATCACTTCTATATTTCGGCAATGTCACATTGCCATCTTCGGGAACATAAAGATATGGTATGTGCACTAAGGAACTAACAAAGCAAATGAGGAAGAAAATAAGAACTAATTTTGTTCCTAAAGTCCTAATGGTGCCCTCTTGCGGGCTAATTTGGTAGTCTTGGCAGTTGGGCTGAAGTTCTCAAAATGAAAGTCTCCCAAATTTGGGGCAGTTTCATGCACCCAAATTTGTTGAGGTTAGGAACGTTTTTTAGAGCTGCTGAAGATTCTTTGAATAGTCTTTCGTATTTAAACTTGCTGCGATGGATTATTTTTGTTTTCTTCCAACGAATTTTATGGTGGGTATCTAAGGCATGGTCTGCCAGCCCAGAGCGGCTGTACTGGTGGAACCGGATGTAGTCTTGGTGTTCTGAAATCCTGATATTTGTTGTTCTGCCTGTTTGGCCAAAGTAGGACAATTTGCAGCTGCAAGGGACCTGGTATACACCAGGTAGGTCTAGGGGAAGTGGTTGGTCTTTGGTAGAGCGGATAAGGGATGCCAACTTTTTATATGGTCTGTAACAGGAAGTAAGGTCATATTTTTTGAGGATATTAGTTATTTTTTCAGAGGTGCCCTGGATGTAGGGGATAGTGATAGACTTGGTGTAGTCTTTATTGTGGAGGGGGGGAGGGGGGTTGTGGTTTACAGGTTTTAGTATTTTTTGGATTTTTTTGGGGTTGTAGCCATTGGCTAAGAAAGTGTTGAGGATGTGGTTTAGTTCCATAGTCAGGGCCTTGTCATCTGAGCAGATTAATTTTGCCCTGTTAAATAGTGTTTTTATCACCCCATATTGTTGTGAGGGGGGTTGGTGGGATTGCTGGTGAATGTATCTGCCAGTGTGGGTGGGTTTTCTGTAAACAGAGAAAACCAAAGATCCATCAAGCTGGCGGGTGATTAAAGTGTCTAGGAAGGGGAGGGTGTTGTTTTCCTCTTTTTCTAAGGTGAACTGGACTCTGGGATGTTGGTTGTTTAAGTGTGTTAGGAAGGAGTGGAGTGTATCTGAGCCATGTGGCCAAATAGCAAACACATCATCCACATAACGAAGCCAAATAGTGGGTTTTTGTGGGGCGGAGTTTAAGGCTTTCTCTTCAAATGTCTCCATAAAGAAATTGGCCAAGGGTGGGGAAAGTGGTGAACCCATGGCTGTCCCCTCTATCTGTTTGTAGAACTTTCCTTGCCAAACGAAATAGCCTGAGTTCATTGTGAACTGAAATAGGGCTGAGATATCGGGAGGAAACTTGGCTTGGATGAGCTCAAAGGTTTCTTTGAGTGGGACATTAGTGAATAGGGAGGAGACGTCAAAACTGACCATTATGTCAGTGTGTTGGAGTGTGAGGTTTTCTATACTGGCTTTAAAGTGGGCCGAGTTTTTTATGTTTGATGGTGTGTTGCCAGTGTAGTGTGTGAGCGTTTTGGCTAAATGTTTGGCTAATTTATATGTGGGGGAATCAATGCCATCCACTATGGGACGTAATGGCACATTTTGTTTATGTATTTTTGGGAGTCCATATAATCGGGGGGGTCTAGAGTTATAAGGTTTAAGTTTGTTGGTGACTTCCACAGGCCAAGAAGTGACTTCCTTAAGGAGTCTGTGGATAGTTCTGATCTGAGAGTTGGTCGGATTATATTCAATGGGGAGGTAAGTAGTACGGTCTCGTATTAAAGAATTTAGCTTACCTTTGTAGTCTTTTTGATTGAGTACCACAGTGGAGCTTCCCTTATCAGCTTTGGTGATTACTATTTTTTTGTTGTTTTTTAATTCTTGTAGGGCTGTATATTCGTTTTTGGATAAGTTGGATTTTGGAGGTTTGGCTTTCGTGAGAACACCGACTACATCCAGTCTCACGTTGTTGGCGATGTGGTTAGGCAGGTTGCGAATTCCACGCTCTATTTGGATCATGATTTCTTCAGCAGGTATCCTTTTTGGAGCTAGGGCGAAATTGTGACCACGTGAAAGTGCGGTGAGTGCTTCAGGCTTTAAAACTGCCGACGAGAGGTTGACTACTGTGTTGAGTGGTGGCTGGGGTACAGAAGTAGAAGTCTTTGTCAGGTTTTCGTATTTTTTCACGTGTCGACTACGTACTTTTTCGAATTCCTTTCTTGCCGATGTGCATGAGATGTCATGAAGTATCGACCATAGATCAAGGCCGAGTGTGTTAGAAAGCTCTTCCACTAGCGCCCTTAATCACCCGCCAGCTTGATGGATCTTTGGTTTTCTCTGTTTACAGAAAACCCACCCACACTGGCAGATACATTCACCAGCAATCCCCCCCCCCCCCTCACAACAATATGGGGTGATAAAAACACTATTTAAACAGGGCAAAATTAATCTGCTCAGATGACAAGGCCCTGACTATGGAACTAAACCACATCCTCAACACTTTCTTAGCCAATGGCTACAACCCCAAAAAAATCCAAAAAATACTAAAACCTGTAAACCACAACCCCCTCCCCCCCCTCCACAATAAAGACTACACCAAGTCTATCACTATCCCCTACATCCAGGGCACCTCTGAAAAAATAACTAATATCCTCAAAAAATATGACCTTACTTCCTGTTACAGACCATATAAAAAGTTGGCATCCCTTATCCGCTCTACCAAAGACCAACCACTTCCCCTAGACCTACCTGGTGTATACCAGGTCCCTTGCAGCTGCAAATTGTCCTACTTTGGCCAAACAGGCAGAACAACAAATATCAGGATTTCAGAACACCAAGACTACATCCGGTTCCACCAGTACAGCCGCTCTGGGCTGGCAGACCATGCCTTAGATACCCACCATAAAATTCGTTGGAAGAAAACAAAAATAATCCATCGCAGCAAGTTTAAATACGAAAGACTATTCAAAGAATCTTCAGCAGCTCTAAAAAACGTTCCTAACCTCAACAAATTTGGGTGCATGAAACTGCCCCAAATTTGGGAGACTTTCATTTTGAGAACTTCAGCCCAACTGCCAAGACTACCAAATTAGCCCGCAAGAGGGCACCATTAGGACTTTAGGAACAAAATTAGTTCTTATTTTCTTCCTCATTTGCTTTGTTAGTTCCTTAGTGCACATACCATATCTTTATGTTCCTGAAGATGGCAATGTGACATTGCCGAAATATAGAAGTGATTCATTAAAGTTATCTTTAATTAATTTACTTTCTATGCGTTGTCAATTCCGTAAATTAATTACCAGTTACGACTATTATGAAGTTTGTAAACTTCAACTGTAACAACTATCATTTTTACTGCATAGGACTGAGTGAAAGTTAGTACAAAACATAAGCAAACTGGAAATATATTCCATCCAAATTTTGAGAGAAACCAAACTCACAGCAGTTTTTTGTCCCAAAAAGCCTGAATTTTTTTTTTTTTGCATTTGCCTGCAGGCATTCTAGTGCATGCAGGAAATTGAGTCACTCGGCCCTGACAGCAGTGCGGCTATGTCCATTGCTAGCTTAATGAGTATGACTGCAACTTAAAGAAGGAGGAAAGTGAACTAAAAAGTTCTGCTGAATACATATCCTGCCAACAGCTTCCATAATGCACAAGCAAAGAAGCCGAAACATATTATTGTAAAATTCAGGTCAAAGGAGACTAGGGATATATGGCTAGAAGGCACAAGAACATAAAATACAAAATAAGTACTAGAGATATAAGTGGTAATTTTAAAGATGGCAAAATATACTTGAACGAACATTTCAGTGCAAACATGAAGCATCTACTGTATACAGCAAAAAAAAAAAAAAATAGAAACAGGATAAACACTATATGTACCTCTGGATCAAGGATGGTAAACTTTTCATGGTTATCGGTGATCAGAATTCATCTTAAATATTATGGAAACAATTACCATTAGTAGATGTTTACATAATTTTTATGTAAACTCATGAATTCTGATCACCGTGTAACTACAAAGGAAAGGATTCTAATAATCTATGGAGATGTTACCCACAAACGTTGCTATTATTACATAAGTATATGTGTTTCACTTTTCATCAAATTGGTTGGCTATTTTGAAGGGTGTAGATACAGCAATTTTATTCCTAACTGCATCAAACTGGAAAAAAAAAAAAAAAATACTTCCACCAAAGCACTTTGTCTATGCACATACAGAGAAAGCAATACTTAGGGAACAAATTCAAACAGCCCACAGAAACCTAGCAATGACCCAAAATCAAATTTTAAATTTATAATCTGAACTCTCTAATTATATGAATCCAAATATTTTGAATGTGCTTGAAAGAATCACTGATAATTCAGGTAAACATATTCTGAAAAGCAATAAAGAAAAACTTAAGGCTAAATTTCATATTTTAAAACAATGCCAAGTGAGACAAGGAGTAACCAACCACATACAGGCAATGTTCATGTGATCAACCTATCTAGCCACACCCTAAATAACGGTGAACTTGTATTACTTAACCTCGCGTTAGTGAGGTGGGGTGTCACAGACCCTAAAGATTTTAAATTTATTAACTTTTTAATAACGCATGGCAGTGAGTCATGCCTCAGTATAGCTCCCCCTCCCCTCCCGTAACCCTCTACTCGATGCCATAGATGACAGGCTGTTGCACGCAAGCAAGTTTAGTGTGCAGAGGTGTAAAGTGTGCTGGGGGTCCACCAGATCCCACCTTACCAAAAGTATGACTATATTTACTTCCAAAACGTAAGTTGTTTTCATCTATATTCTACTAAAATATTATCATTACTTCTATATCTTCTATATTTTTTACATACCAACTATAAGCAAATACGTTTTTGTAAATATTTAGAAGGTATTTTGAAAATAATATCGTTTTTTTTTTTTTTTTTTTTTTTACCAGATGAGTTACGAGCAGGAAGAACAGAGGTTATGCGAACTTATAGATGACGCTTTGACAGACAAGGAGCCATTTAGCGAAGATGATGATAGTGAAATTGATTTAGAATTAGTCAGTAACCATGAGTCTGATACAAAACAAGACTATGAGGAAGAATCTTAAACAACACGTAATCTAATATTATTATTACCATCCCAAGACCTCATGGAGTCAAAGACTCATCTGGGAGGTCCTTTTATCAAACACACAGCTCACAATACCATTTTTTTTTTAACACGTTCAAACTCTTTGCAGACACCACATTCTCAGGCAAGATTTCCCATCATTCACAACTCTGCACGAAAAAAAACCTGCCTCTCACTCCCCTACTCACACCCTCTTTATACAGTTTCTAGGGATGACCTCTGGTTCTCCCCTTATCTCCCACTATTCTCTGTAAAACTTCTCCAGCATTGATACTATAACAACCGCTTACCAACTTGTAGGTCTCTATCATATCTCCCCTCTTCCTCCTGTCCACCAGACTCTGCAAATTATATCTTCTTAATCTTTTCTCATACTCGACATTCCAGAGGTCAGAAACTACCTTAGTCAGTCTCTTTTGGACCCTTTCCAACATTTCTTCATCCTTCTGAAAACCCGGTGACCAAATCTGGGCACAATAGTCCATGTATGGCCTAATCAAAGCCTTATACAAAGGAACAAGAATCTCCCTACTTCTACACGCCAGTGTCTCTGCATCATTCCCAGAAGCCTTTGTGTTGTTTTCACAATTTTGGCAATGTGTCCCCTAAATTTTAGATCCTTATCCACCATCACCCCCAGATCTCTCATTTCCTCTACCTACAACAATATATTCTCACCAAGCATAAATTCTGCATCCAATCTTTGTTTTCTAAATTTTAAAACCTTACATTTTGCAACATTGAACTAGCATCCCCATTTCCGTGCCAATCACTCAATCTATTCAAGTCTTCCTGTAAGGTCACAACATCTTCACTACACTTCATGGTTCATCCCAACTTTGCATCATCTGCAAACAACTAAATATCTCCATCCAAATCTTCACCTATATCGTTAATATACAAGTTCAACAGCAACGGACCTAAAACAGACCCCTGAGGCACTCCACTAGTGACTTTCCTTTTCCTGGATATCGCTCCCCCATACACAACTTGTTGATACCTATCAGATAGCCAGTCTCCAATCCAATGCACCAATCTAATATCCAACTCCATCTGCTCAAGTTTGACTGTCAACTTATCATGAGGTACTCTATCAAAAGCCTTTGCGAAATCCAAGTATATTACTGTGTATCCTTTTCCTCTGTCCAAGGAAGCAGTCACTTTATTGTAATGAGTTAAGTAGATTACTAAAACATGACCTCCCTTTAGCAAATCCATGCTGTCCATCAAAGATAATACCATTATTATCAACCCAACTCTGGATCCTAGTTCTCACAAGCTTCTCCAACAACTTAACCACAACACCACACACAGATAGGCCTATAGTTTGATGCTTGAGTTCGATCACCTCCTTTATGAAGTGGCACAATCTTGCCCTCCTTCCACTCCTTAGGAACTTGACCGAGTGCAAGACTCATTAAAAATATTGATTAAAAAGATATGGATTTCTATAATACACTACATTATTCGGGTGGGTCTGTGGGACCCACCTTACCACTTTTGTTACATTTTCCCACCTCACCAGCGCCGAGTTAATAAAGGCTTAACTTCACAGTAGCACCTAGAACTGTTAATAAAATAAGTCTCTTCCAAATAACATAGCTGATAAAATTTGTTTAGAAACCAGCAATGATTTGAATAAAAAGAAAGCCATATCTAGCAATTTTACAAAAACAGAACTAGCTGCAGTCAAGTGATTAAAAGCTAATCAGTATATAACTATAACAAAACTAGACAAAGGTAATGCCATGGTCGTTCTTAACAGATCAACGTACATTTATCAGATGAATCAACTAGTCTCCGATAATAGAACTTATCAACTTGTGAACTATAATCCGACTAACAGGATTAAGAAAAAACAATGAAATTATTCAAGTCTGTCACTTCTTGGACAATGGACACTGTTAAAAACCTATTACCCCATTACACCCAGTCTCCCACAATACATGGTGTTTCCAAGGTACACAAACATAATGTTCCACTTCGAACAATAGTCGAGGATATCAATGCTCCAGGAAAGATTAAACGGCTTAGCTTTGCTATCAATAGAATATGACCTGGCAATGAAAATTGTTCATGATGAGATGATTAAATATTTCGCTAACCATAAAGTGAGGAAGTGGATGAGGCAATAAAAATTCTCTTTTCATTTAATATTTGTATTTTGTACGGTATGTAATATATCAAATTTTGAATTTATTGTACACTTTTTTAAATAAACGTTTAATGTTTTATATGACTTTTTTTATTAAACAAAAGTGATGCACTTTTTTAAGTGGGGGACCGGACCAGAGACTTGTCATGGGCCCGAAGGTTTCTCTCAGTGGCCCTGCATGTGAGAGTATATTTTATGACATTAGAAGTGGGGGGGAGTAAGTAAGTAGATTACAAATGGACTGAAGTAGGATAATAATATTATATATGAGTTTGACATTAAAGAATATAGGCATTTTTACACGAGCTCAAGCAGATACAAAATAACAAAGTAAGAGGGGAAATACATTGAAGGATAAAAGTAATGTTATACACATTAAAGAAACATAAATAAACTAATATAAAAAACTTAAATATAAAGAGCTAAAAAGCTTCATTTCGGCAAAAAAATTATTTAAATTAAGGGGATATTAAATCCCACATTGTTTTAAAACCGAATAAGAAACTCAAAGATTGGAATCAGAGAGTTTCTTGCCGAATATAGTATAGTAAACTATAAAGTATCGGCGATCACTAAGCGTCCGCTAAATGCAAGTGACCCCGCACGTAGTGCAGTACGGGAAATCTCGCAGCAAAGTCGGTAAAGTTCTGATCACTATTCTTAGGTATTTACCATAATGTAAAAACACATTTCCTAGGAAATGTATGCTGTTATTACATTATGGTGGGGAGGTCACCACCCAGACCGGTTTCAGCCTTTTTTGAGGCTTCATCAGTGAGTAGCTAGACCAAGGTAATACCAAAGTGTATAGCGAAAAGAACTTATACTCTGCTATACGAGTTTCCAAACAGGTGCAACCATTAAGTTACTTAAATATAAAGAGCTAAAAAGCTTCAAAATACCTAAGAATAGTGATCAGAACTTTACCGACTTTGCTGCGAGATTTCCCGTACTGCACTACGTGCGGGGTCACTTGCATTTAGCGGACGCTTAGTGATCGCCGATACTTTATAGTTTACTATACTATATTCGGCAAGAAACTCTCTGATTCCAATCTTTGAGTTTCTTATTCGGTTTTAAAACAATGTGGGATTTAATATCCCCTTAATTTAAATAATGTTTTTGTTGCCGAAATGAAGCTTTTTAGCTCTTTATATTTAAGTAACTTAATGGTTGCACCTGTTTGGAAACTCGTATAGCAGAGTATAAGTTCCTTTCGCTATACACTTTGGTATTACCTTGGTCTAGCTACTCACTGATGAAGCCTCGAAAAAGGCTGAAACCGGTCTGGGTGGTGACCTCCCCACCATAATGTAATAACAGCATACATTTCCTAGGAAATGTGTTTTTACATTATGGTAAATACCTAAGAATAGTGATCAGAACTTTACCGACTTTGCTGCGAGATTTCCCGTACTGCACTACGTGCGGGGTCACTTGCATTTAGCGGACGCTTAGTGATCGCCGATACTTTATAGTTTACTATACTATATTCGGCAAGAAACTCTCTGATTCCAATCTTTGAGTTTCTTATTCGGTTTTAAAACAATGTGGATTTAATATCCCCTTAATTTAAATAATATAAAAAAGTTACACCAGCACACAGGATCAATTGGAAAATAACAAAAGTGCTGCACAGAAGCTTTTATACGTCAGATTGTTCTTGGAATCAACAGAAACCTTGAAACATATTCCAAACTTCAACAAGTATGGTTGCATAAATTTGCCAAAGATTTGGGAGAGAGTCATCTTAAGACATAATACCTGCTTTCTCTCCCTCTTTTTATTTTTTCTTTCTCTCAACGTAGATGGTGCCAACAGCATTTAAGTTGAGATTTAGAGTAATTACAACTTTAGTTGTACATTACAATTTTTTAAACTAGTCCCATTGTTATACCACATTGTTGTTGTCTCACATACTGTGACAAACTGTATTTGTGCTCTGAAGATGCTGGACAGAATAGCAGCAAAAACTTGATAAATACCATATTTTTCAGACCATAAGACTCACCTTTTTACATAGAAAAATCGACTGAAAATTGGGGTGCATTTTATTGTGTGAAGGTAACATTAAAATATGAATCTTTACACTGTGCCGAAGCTGTTAGCGAAGTTCAATTACTGGCGCAATATGTTAATAAAATTAGTGAGTACGCCACTGAAGGTAGGTACTTACCTTCAATGGCATACCACCCACATGCAGCGAGATAACCTAAGTTATCTTGCTACATGTGGATGAATCACCAATTTAGAGCACCAATAGTCATTAGTGTGTAAACATATGATTCATTTGAATTATTTTTTATAAATTGTTAAAATTTTTATCTTAAAATTAGAAAAAATGAGTGTAAAACAAAAAACTTTCATATAACGTGAGTTATAAATTAAATGTGATAAATTATGCAAAACGATATGGAAACAGCGCAGCAGAAAGACATTTTGGTCCACCACCAACAGAAAAAATGGTTCGTGAGTGGAGAAAACAAGAGGAACAATTAAAACTGCTATGTAAACAGAAGAAAACATTCTGTTCGCACCTAGAAAAATGGCCAGAATTACAAATGAAAAATTGGGTAACAAATCATCGAAACATGGGAATATTTGTTTCTACAAAAATGATAATTTTTGAAGCGAAATGATGGGCGACTACTAATAGAATTTTAGATTTTATCGGATCACTGCATTGATGCTTTAGATTTATGAAAAGACACGGGTTATGCATGCATACAAAACACACTCCAAAAAATGCTGGCTGACTATGAAGCTAAAATTATAGAATTCCATAGATTTGTTATATCAGCGAGATGGAAATTTAACTTTGAGCTTAATCAAATTGCGAACATGGATGAGGTGCCTCTAACTTTTCATGTTCCTTCAAATCGGACAGTAGATTCAAAAGGCACCAAATCAATAGGTCACAAAAAAACTCACTACACTAAACTCACTAGTTTTAGCTTGTTGCGCAGACGGAACAAAACTACCCCCCATGTTAATATTCAAGAGAAAAACGTTACCGAGAGATGAAATTCCTCATGGCATTATTATCCACGTTCAAGATAAAGGCTGGATGGACGAAACAGGAATGAAATTATGGATACAAGCGGTATGGGCAAAACATCCAGGTGCATTGTTTAAAAAGCCTGCGATGTTAGTGTGGATCAATTCAGAGCGCATAAAACAGGATCAACCAAGAAGCTTCTAAAAGAAATGAATACAGAATTAGCTGTCATTCCTGGAGGCCTTACAAGTCAATTGCAACCCTTGGATAGATCTATTAATAAACCATTCAAAAATTTTATGTGGAAAGAGTGGAACAAATGGATGGTAAAGCCAAATCACAATGTTACAGCAACAGAATATATGAAACAGCCAACAATTTCAGAAGGATTTACCTGGGTGAAAAATTCATGGGAAGCTGTGAAAGAAGAGATGATTATAAAGTCATTTAAGAAATGCAGGATAAGTAATGCAATGGGCAGTACCGAAGATAACACAGTTTTTTAAGGGAGTGACAATAGTTCAGACGAAACTAATACAAACGGTGACATTAACGAGATGAGTGATAGTACCGAGAGTGAAGATGAACTGAATATTGCTAATACAAATGATTGTAACAATAAATAAAAATTAAGTAAGAATTTGTAAATATCTTTATATAAGAAAATATTTTTGTTCTAAAAATTGTCTCATAAATTTGGGGTGCGTCTTATCATCCGAAAAATACGGTAGTTATTTTCTTATCAATCTGTGTTCTCATCTATACCGTTAAAATTAATCAGTATGTACCACGAACACATAAGCCTTTCCACACATTTTAGTAAAACACATGAACACCTGGCTAAACAAATCCCTAGTTGTTTTCGCCAGAGAACCATTGCGAACAACAAAAAGTCAGCTACTGGAACAAATCCTAAAACACAGTCCAACTCAACATCAACAGAGTTCAAGATTGATACTATCAACATAAGAAGCCTGAATGGCAAAGAAATGGAGTTAGCTGAGGAACTGGATAAGTACCAGATAGACATAATCAGGGATGACTGAAACAAAAAAGACAAAAACTGGCGAGATCTTTCTGAGCAATAAATACAAAATGTTATATTCAGGCAATGACAATCAAGGAAAAGGAGTAGCAGCTATAGTATTCAACACTAAATGGAAGACTAAATGGGAAGAGGGCGCTAGTGGGTCAAGCGCTACGAACGTGTTTTGAAGAGCTCCTGATTCAGATAAGTTTTACTAGGAATAATTAAGTATATATGCGTAATTGTTTAAGTAAGAGCGGCTGTAATCGTTGTACGCTACCGATATTATTAGTGTGGGGTTTTTTTCTTGCTTAAACTAAATACGAAAACGTTAACATGAGACCTAGTAACCTGCAGAGAAAAAAAAAAAAAAAAAAAATGGCGGCGGCATTGTCATTCCATGATTTTAATTTGGATTTCAGTCGGTTCGTTAAGTGTGAGGTCTGTTATATGTATTCCTTCGATTACATAAATGATTTGTGGATGTTTAGTGCGGATGGAAGAAGGGTGTGTGCGAAATGTGACCTGAACGAGGAATTGATGAATGCGAATATGAAGTTGATGACAGAAAGTGCTAGTACCGATTGTGTCGCGAGTGCACGTTTGAGAGAGAAGGATGGCGAGAAAATGTTAAAAAATCAGGAAAAAAGAAAAAGAGTGATTTGACAACCGTAACGGATGTTAAAAGGGACAAAAGTGAGGCGGAAAGAAATGAAATTGAGAGAACGAATGAAAGTAGAAATGGTGTGGTGCAGAAATCGCAAGTAAAAAAAATCGAAAGAATGAATGATAGCGAAAAAAGAATGACTGATGGCGAAAGTTGGACGCATGTTGGAACGAAAGTACTGAACCAAAGAAAGATGAATGACAGTAAAAGTGAGAAGAATGATAGCGAAAGTTGGACGCATGTTAGTCCGAAAGTACGGAAACAAAGAAAGATATGTGAGAGTGAAAGTGAGAAGAATGATAGTGAAAGTTGGACGTATGTTGGACCGAAAGTACGGAAACAAAGAAGGATGAATGAGAGGGAAAGTGAGAAGTGGGGGTCGAGAGTTAGAAAGATTTAATGATAGAGTGAATGTGTCGCGATGTTCAGAAGGTGAATTGGATTGGATGAAGCAAGAAATGAAATGGATGCGGAATGAAATTAAGAGAATTCAGGTCAAAACTATTAAAATAAATCATGATGGCATGAAAGAGTTAACAAAAGATGAGTGAGTGGCGTTGCATGGCGACTCCATTATTAAAGGTGTGCTAGAGGATAAAATGCACAAGGTATGTTTTCCAGGCGGTAAAATGAGTAGAGTGATTGAGGCATTGAATATGAGGCGGGAACGAGCAAAAGAGTTAATTGTATTAATTGGTACGAATGATTTGAGAGAGAACAAAGAGCATGTCAAAATGAATGTCAGGAGACTGCTTGGAAAGATAAAGGAGAATAGTGTGACAGGAAGGGTGGTCAGTGTGTTGCCTAGGTATGATTGTGGTGAAATGAGGCGGAGAGCAAGGATTATGAATGATATTCTGGCTGAAATGTGTGAGGAGATGGGAGTACAGTTTGTTAATGTGTGGAATGAGTTTGAGGGACGAAGTGAGCTGTATGGGAGCGATGGACTGCATTTGAGTGGTTATGGTGTGAGTCGCTTGGAGAGACTGCTGCTGGAAGGTAGAGAAGTGAATAGAGAGAATGAATCAGATCGAGAGGGGAGTGATGTGGAAGAGCAGGAGAGTAAGACAGGAGAGATTGAAGGAGTGGAAATGAATGTGGAAGTGAGTGGTATGAGTATAGAAAATGAGAGAATGGGTGTGCAAGAGGAGCAGGGAAACGGCGAGGCTCAGGGTGGACAGGGATACACAGCGTGAGAAAGGTGGATGCTCCAAGAGGAGGTGAGAGAATGTGTAGGCAGGAAAGTAATGGGATGATCAGGGATCAAAAGGAAACAGATGGAATTGCAAAGGGTTCTAAAATGAAGAAGCAGAAAGAGAAATGGCCCCAGTCCAGCATGGAGAGATCACATCGAGTGAGTGGTATCAGTGGAACTAGCTGTAGATCCAGAAATGAGTTGTTGTGTTTGTATACCAATGCTAGAAGTATAAGAAACAAGGCGGATGAAATGGTTGCACTAATTGCGTCTGTGCACCCAGAGATTGTCGGAATAAGTGAGACATGGTTAGATGAGGATGACATCCTGACAGGAATAGAGATGGAAAGGTATGATGTGTTTCGTGAGGATAGAAGGGGTAAAAAGGGAGAGGGAGTGCTATTGATGATAGAGAAAGAGTTATGTCCATACAAGGTAGAGATGCAAGAGGGAAATGGGGCCAGTGATTTTGAGGCAGTATGGTGTGAGACAGAGGTGAATAGAATCAAATACTTGGTGGGATGTTGTTATAGACCTGGTAATGTGGATGGTGGTGATAGTGAAATGTATAGTCAAATAAGCCAAGCAAATAAGAAAAGGGTGATCATTATGGGTGATTTTAATTATGGCAATATAGACTGGAATGAAGAGATAGCAACTGGAAGTAAAGAAAATGAGTTTCTTGAGTTTTTGAGGGATAACTACCTCAGACAGTATGTAACAGACGGCACAAGAGGATTAAGGGTCTTGGATTTGGTCATCTCATCGGAGGATGTAATTATCAATGAGGTATCAAATCATCCACCAATTGGTGAAAGTGACCATGAGGTGATTACTTGGGTGGTTGCCAGCAGTGCAAGGACCCCTGTGAAAAAAGGGTATATGTGGAACTACAAGGGGGGGTGATTATGAAGAGCTCAGGAGACAGCTTGCAGGTGTAGCATGGAATGAGGAGTTAGCTGGAAAAGAGATCAATGCAGCTTGGGGGATTTTCAAAAAATATTTAGTGGATGCAATGTCTAAATGTATTCCAAGGGTCAGAAGATTAAATTAGGTAGGCGTGAGATGGATGAATAAAGAGATTAAGCATGCAATACAGAGAAAAAGGGTATTGTGGAGGCAGCATAAGAGAAGTGGAAGTAACCAATTTCATGAGTTCTACAAAGACCAGGCAAGGAGAGTGACTTGGTTGGTGAGAGTAGCTAAAGAGAGGTATGAACAGCAGTTAGCTAATGAAGCTAAAAAGAATCCTTGGGAGTTCTTTCGATATGTAGCCAGCAAAAGAAAGAATGATTATGGAAGGATGACATTGACTGGAGGAAATGGTATAAAGACAGCTGTTGCAGAATGTGTGGTGGAGATACTTAATGAGCAGTTCATAAAGATCTTTCAATCTTGTGAATATGACTTCATGGAGAGATTAAGAGCAGTTGATGATGGGGAGGAGAGACTGACTGTAAGTGAGCAAGAGGTGTTTGGGGAGTTGAGTAAACTAGATGTAAATAAGGCTGTGGGACTTGTTAATATATCACCGCGTATTCTGAAGGAATGTGCCAGAGTTGACACCTGCCTTGACATATTTTTTTAATACGAGTCTTGCACTTGGTCAAGTCCCTAAAGAGTGGAAGGAGGGCAAGATTGTGCCACTTCATAAAGGAGGTGATCGAATTCAAGCATCAAACTATAGGCCTATCTGTGTGTCAGGTGTTGTGGTTAAGTTGTTAGAGAAGCTTGTGAGAACTAGGATCCAGAGTTGGGTTGACAACAATGGTATAATCTTTGATGGACAGCATGGATTTGCTAAAGGGAGGTTGTGTTTTAGTAATCTACTTACTTATTACAATAAAGTGACTGCTTCCTTGGACAGAGGAGAAGGATACACAGTAATATACTTGGATTTTGCAAAAGCTTTTGATAGAGTACCTCATGATAAGTTGACAGTCAAACTAGAGCAGATGGGGTTGGATATTAGATTAGTGCATTGGATTGGAGACTGGCTATCTGATAGGTATCAACAAGTTGTGTATGGGGTGCAATATCCAGGAAAAGGAAAGTCACTAGTGGAGTGCCTCAGGGATCTGTTTTAGGGCCATTACTATTTAACTTGTATATTAATGATATTGGCGAAGATTTGGATGGAGATATTCAGTTGTTTGCAGATGATGCAAAGTTGGGACGAACCATAAAGAGTAGTGAAGATGTTGTGGCCTTGCAAGAAGACTTGAATAAATTGAGTGATTGGGCAAGCAAATGGGGATGTGAGTTCAATGTTGCAAAATGTAAGGTTTTAAAATTTGGAAAACAAAGATGGGATGCAGAATTTATGCTTGGTGAGAATATATTGTTGGAAGTAGAGGAAATAAGAGATCTGGGAGTGATAGTGGATAAGGATCTAAAATTTAGGGGACACATCGCCAAAATTGTGAAGACAACACAAAGACTTCTGGGAATGATGAGGAGGACACTGACGTGTAGAAGTAGGGAGATTCTTGTTCCATTGTATAAGGCTTTGATTAGGCCACACATGGACTATTGTGCCCAGATTTGGTCACCTGGTTTTCAGAAGGATGAAGAGATGTTGGAAAAGGTCCAAAGGCGACTGACTAAGGTAGTTTCTGACCTCTGGAATGTCGAGTATGAGGAAAGATTGAAAAGATGTAATTTGCAGAGTCTAGTGGAGAGAAGGAAGAGGGGAGATATGATAGAGACCTACAAGTTGGTAAGGGGTTGTTATAGGATCAATGGTGGAGAAGTTCTACAGAGAATAGTGGGAGATCAGGGGAGAACCAGAGGTCATCCCTGGAAACTGTATAAAGAGAGTAAGGGAGTGAGAGGCAGGTTTTTTTCATGCAGAGTTGTTTGAATGATTGGAATGCCTTGCCTGAGAGTGTGGTGTCTGCAAGGAGTTTGAATGTGTTTAAGACCCGGTATGATGAGATGTGTGTGAGATAAAAGGACCTCCTAGATGAGTCTTTGACTCCATGAGGTCTTGTTTAATAATAATAATAATAAATATGAGGCTAATCTTCTTGAATGGCAGGAGATATCAAGTAGAGTGATGTGGGCAAATATTATAATGGGGAAATGGATGATGAGACTTATTTGTGTCTATGGTCCCACAAAAGGTTCTAAGGTAGAAGTGCAAGTATTTTTTGAGGCTTTAGAGAAAGCAACTGACACTATGAAAAAGGAAAAGTTGGTCATTGTTGGGGATCTAAATAGCTGAGTAAGAAATGATTGTCAGACATACAAAAATAATTTGGGAAAGTTTAGAGAAAAGAGCAAAGCTAATAATAATGGCAAATAACTGTTGGATTTCTGCTCAGGACATGGACTGGTTATTACTAACACAATGTTCCAACATTCCAAGAAGTGTTCCACCAGTGAAAGATGTCACATGACACAGTTCCTAGTGTAATCGGCTACTCTGATCCTAACAACTAAAGACTGCTGTGCATTGACTTCTAAACGAACAGAATATCATGTATAGGTAAGGTGGCCAGACATACCCCATTTACGAAATTAAATTTATAAAATAGCCCTTTTGTAAAATCTTAAATGGAGTACCAAAAATACCCCTTTTTGGTGTTTCGGACATAATATCCATTTTTCAGTTTTCTGCACTAAATAAATAAATATTGACTATTGCCTTTACTGTGAATGCCATCAAGTAAGCAAAATGTAAAAGCTACAAATCATATAATACCAAGTTTAGGTGATTATATAAGAAGAAAATTAGCCGCAGGTAAATATTTTGTTGAAATGCTTTCTCAAAGACTCGAAAAACAACTTTGTATCCCACTTATATAGATCGTTATAGGATATTTATATTATGCTTACTTTGTAATGCTCGGCACCTGTCACAGACCCAACAGAAGGGGAGTATGGGCTTCTGCGGTCACTACTTGAGATCTTTTTATTTCATTGTATTAACGTAAGGCAATAAATTCTATAAATACTACTTTAACCCTTTTCACAGAATGTCCTCTTCATAGTCATCAAATATGGAAGAAGAAAAAATAGAGGTTAAATCAAGAGAAAAAAAAAGATAAAACATCAGAATTATTTCAATGAGGAGTGGCAGAAAACTTACGTCTGGGTGATTAAAGGAAGAACTGTTGGTAAAGAGAAATGTTTATGGTGCAATTGTGAATTTTCCATAATAAATGGAGGTGTTCATGACCTTAAAAAGCATATGCTAAGTAATAAGCATAAAAAAGAGAAGGTATTAGCTAGTAATCCAACTTTAAATTCATTTTTTATTTCCTCGACTTCGTCATTAGTTTTGACTGAAGAACAAAAGACTGTTGCCGCCGAAGCTATGTTTGCCTATAACACAGTGAAACATGCACATAGCTATCGATCATCGGATTGCATGAGTTCATTATTTACTGATTCAAAAATCGCTTCTCAATTGACATACACACAAACAAAAATATCTAAAATAATAACAAATGTTTTAGCAAAAGACTGTGTATCTACCGTTGTCAAGAGTTTAGGAGAAAATCAACCATTTTCAATTGCAACAGATTCATCAAATAAAGGAAACATTAAAATGTTTCCTTTAATGTATAGATATTTTTCTAAATCTAGTGGAGGAGTTCAAACAAAATTTTTGAGTTTCTTTAACAGCCAGTCAGAAACTTCAAAGGATATTTCACTTTGCTTACTTCAAAAGTTGAAGGAGCTGAATTTAAATCCTGAGAACACTGTTAGTTTTTGCAGTGATAATGCTAATATAAATTTTGGTATTAATCAGAGTGTATTTACAGAATTAAAGAAATTTAATAAGGATTTAATAGATATGGGGTGTCTTTGTCATGTCTTACATCAATGATTTTCAACCTTTTTCATAACACAGCACACCTAGATTAATTATTAAAATTCTGCGACACACTAAAAATATATTTTTTTTAATTTTTTTTGATGATCTGGCAAAAAATAGGCATAATTTTGATTGATTTACACACAAAAGAAGATAGAAGACCAGACACTAATAAATAAATACACAATTACGACATTATTTCTTTTAATTAATTTGTTTTCATAAATCTTGCGGCACAACGGTTGAAAATTACTGTCTTACACAATGCAACAAGAAAAGCTATAGGCTGTTTAGAAGTTGATATAGAATGTGTAATTTTAAAAACATATAATGAATTTAGTTTACATAGTAAAAGGTTAGAAAATTTAAAAGAATATTATGAATTTTGCGACCTAGAATATTCAGATCTAATGCGTCATGTTCCTACAAGATGGTTGTCACTCCTTCCAGAAATAGATAGGCTAAACAAAATTTTGAGTCAGTGACAAATGCAGCAACCTGTGTCCAAAACATAATTTGTAATCTAGAGCAGGTGGTCCAATTATAATAGGAACTATTTAACTTAATGGGCAATCTAAGAAACTCTCTACTTTCTAAATTAAATGATAATTTTTATGGATTCGTTGCTACACAAAAATTGAAATCTTGTCACAAACCAGTAGAGATAAATTTGTTTTAAGAAAAGGGCAGACAATTTTCTGAAAACTTTAATTCAGTATATTGAAAAAAGATCTAGTTTTGAAAATAATAAGTATGAGTATCTTAATACATTCAAATTACATGAAGTGGCACATTTTGATCTTTTCTTAAAAGTTATAGATTTAATTAAATTTCCAATATTAATATTGATTTGCTATATGAAGAGTACGTCCTGTTAAAATCATTCCATAAAAATATTGACACAAAAGAACTCAAAAATATCACAGATATTTGAATAAAATTTTGAAATGCATATGATCTACCTAATATTGAAAAAATTATTAATTTTGTTTTTGCTTTGCCTCACTCAAATGCAATGAGTGAGCGAGTATTTAGCTTAATGTTCAACTCTTGGAAAAAAGATAGGAACAGATTAGACATAAAAACTGTTGAGGGAGAATTACTGGTGAAAACCAATTATAATATGTCATGCAAAGAATTTTATGCAGTTGTATTAAAAAATGAAAAATTGCTAAAAGAAATTTGCTCGAATAAAAAATATTGTTAGGTAAATACTTCTCTTTTGATAAATTAAATCAGTTTACTGAATTTATATTGTAAATGATTATGAAAAAGCATATCATGAGAATATTTCTAAAAGTTTACATTAGTGTTCATAACTGCCAAAATAAAATATTTAAATTTTGTTTAAAGACTTGCTATGAATTTGACTAATTGTACCAAAATTTGACCAACTCTGTGTTTCATGCATTTGTATATTGTGAAAATCTACAAATATAGAAATAAAATAATTTTATTATAATTGTTCGTTCTTTATGTTTGATGGTGCAATTATCCCCAAGGCTAATAATGACCAAATTTTTAATCTGGTCACCCTACGAATAGGTCACATGTTTGCAGGAGCAGGGAGGAGTGTCTCTTTTACAGTCATTCCGCGATGTGTGTTTGGTCTGTGTGTTGTGTAACATTATAATAGCACACAGTCCATTTTTTAATGTGAATTTGGTTTGTGGGTTGTCTAACACTGTAATAGCACACAATGGATAAATATATTATTAAATTAAAACGCGATTCTGAGGCAAATATTAATAATGGGCAAGTACAACTGGAAGTAATAATGATGTTGCTGCAAATAACATCTCATACAGAACACAGCATTATACATAGTAAAATAAGAAAAATTAATAGACAATATTTGGATGAAAATTTAAGATGCAGCTTTACATAGACCAGTGAGGAAGAATGTCCTATTCCCCAGTGTCTTGTATGTGGGGAAAATCTATCGAATAGCACAATGGTTTCTGCTAATTTGAAACACCACTTTACTATGAAGCATGCCAATCTTGCTTCAAAAACTAAAGATTATTTCAAGAGATTGCTGGACATGTAAATTAAACAAGTAAAATATTTCAAAAAGAATGTTAAAATTTCTGATAAGGCATAACTTGCATCACATAAGGTATTTAGGAAGATTTTTACATTTTGATAATGAGCCTACTCTAAAAGTATTCCTTTTAAACATAAGAAGTATAAGAGAAAATTGAACATCTAGAACTAATCCTTTCTTTTAGTGTTACTCAGTGATCAGCATTCATTTTAGTAAAATCATGGAGACCACAACCATGCTAGGAATAATTACATTTCGACCTTTATATTAAGATCACCTGGAGCACAAACACACATGCACGCAAAGACAAGCTACATTACATTTCTAACAGTAAGCCAAAGCGACGATTTGAGCAATCATTTTAGCCTGACCTCTAGTGAAAAAAAAAAAAAAAAAAACTACAAAGCTTATTATATTTATAACATCATCAGAGAAACAAATTCATATAGATAGTTTTAAGAACAGTGTTATATTAGTTATGATCCTGGATTGCTTACCAGTACAATACAGCAACGAGGATATGAAGCACCTGTGGCAAGTGTCTAACTTCACCCCCCCAACCCAAATGCATCTTACTTGCACCCCCATAACCCAAAAATGACAAAAATTTTGAAAAATTTAAATAACAAGTTAAATTTTACTAAATGCACTATGTTAAATACTTACTATTAACCCCATGAAAATGAGTTGCAGTGTGTGTGTGTCTTGCAGAATTTGTGTGTCTAAAGCAGCATACTGCCAAAATTTAAAAATACAATATAAAATAGAGGACTTTTATATCTATTTATTTATTTTTAAAGTTTTGCACCCCAAATCTAGTTGCGCCCGTGGTGGGCGCCACTTTCGCCAAGCCGTCATTATGGCACTGTTGCTTACAGTCCTAATTGTAATTAATTAGACCAAAAGGTTAACTGGGTAGAATATGTGCCATCCATATTCTTCGAATTTTTACCCTGGAGTAAAAATGGAATATACTGTATTCTTTTCACCTATATAGAGCAAATTACAGGTGCAATGAATACAGTATAGTCCAGAGTGGGAGCCAGTGAAAGAATGAGTTGAATAAGTTTTTTAATTTTGCAGGAGGTTTAAAGATGGCATTAAGGTTGTATTTTTGTAGTATTCTGTTTCTTTTTATTTTTTTGGGGTGCTTAAGGGTCAAAGCTGTATAACTGAGAGGAGACCTCCACATAGCCTTTAAAGGAATGTGGAGAACCGACCAGGTCTTCTGACCTAATGTCCAATCCTCACCTTCTCGTGGTGCACCCTGTTGGGTATCTACTTTGATACTGAACGAACGAGGATGGGCTGGCAATTTGGGATTTAGCCGACCAAATTGTATTCTTATTGGTTAAATCAAAATAAAAAATGATGGTACAACATGACAAAATTTCATGCCAGCTGGGGCGTCGCCCGGTTAAACAAGGCCCCCATTGTTTTCGCCAGGGAACCAGGGCGAACAGCGAAAAGTCAGCTACTGGAACAAATCTGAAAACAAACCCCAACTCAACATCACCAGAGTTAAAGATCGGTACTATCAACGTAAGAAGCCTGAATAGCAAAGAAATGGAGCTAGCTGAGGAATTAGATAAGTACCAGATTGACATAATAGGGGTGACTGAAACAAAAAAGACCAAAACTGGTGAGATCTTTCTGAGCAATAAATACAAAATGTTATATTCAGGCAATGACAATCAAGGAAAAGAAGGAGTAGCCATAGTATTCAACACAAAATACGAGGCTAATCTTCTTGAATGGCAGTCAGTCTCAAGTAGAGTAATGTGGGCAAATATGAGAATGGGGAACTGGAGACAATGAGACTTATTTGTGTCTATGGTCCCACAGAAGGCTCTACTAAGGTAGAAGTGGAGGAATTTTTTGAGGCTTTAGAAAAAGCAACTGACACAATGAAAAAGGAAAAGTTGGTCCTTGTTGGGGATCTAAATAGCAGAGTAGGAAATGATTGTGAGACATACAAAAATATTTTGGGAAAATTTGGAGAAAAGAGCAAAGCTAATAATAATGGCAAATATCTGTTGGATTTCTGCTCAGGACATGGACTGGTTATTACTAACACCATGTTCCAACATAAAAATGTGCACAAATTCACATGGAGAGAAGAGGCTAGGAATAAGAAAAGTCTCATTGACTATGTTATTGTTGATAGTGATGTTTTCTCCCTGGTGCAGGACACCAGCGTGTACAGAGGATTTAGAATTGGACGTGATCACTATTTAGTCTTGAGCAGGATAAAATTGAATTTCATATTGAAAAGAATAACATGTAAGAAAGTTTTAAAGCGAATAAAAGTTGAACAGCTCTCAGATGTGAACTGTAGACTAAAATACAGAAAGATTATTGAAAAGAAAATGAAAGACTTTGAGAACAGGAATCAAACCTTGGAGATTCAGTGGCAAACTCTGAAGAAAACATTGATTGATTCTGCAAGAGAGGCATGTGGTGAGGTTGTGTGCAAGGATAAAAAAATCAGAACTCCCTGGTGGACACAGGAAGTTAAAGAGGCAGTGAAGGAAAAGAAGAAAGCATATCAAAAGTTCCTGGCAAATAAGTCAGCTTTTACTCTTACAGAATACAGAGACAAATGTAAGAAAGCTAAACAGTGTATAAAACTAGCTAAACAAAAGTCATGGGAGGACTTTGGCAAGAATATAGAAAATAAATATCAAGAAGGTGGCAAAATATTCTGGAGGTTGTTAAAGAAGCTTAGGAATGGAGGAAAAAGTGCTGTAAAAGGAGTTAGAGATGATAAAGGTGACATGAAAACAGGAGAAAAAGATATCCTTGAAGTATGGAGTAATTACTTTGAAAAACTGCTAAATGAAACAAGCAGTGATGACAGCACAGTGATAAAAAACACTGACCTGGCATGCAGTCAGGAATACATATCCATACTTGAAGTAGAAAAAAGCCATGAAAGGCTTGAAATGTGGAAAGGCAGCAGGAGTAGATGATATTCGACCAGAAATGCTGAAGTATGGTGGTATAAAAGTCTTACAGTGGCTGCACTGCATAGTTCAGAAAGCCTGGACAGAGGGACGAATTCCCGATGATTGGAGTAGGCTCTCATAGTACCCATGTATAAAAAGGGAAATAAAACTGAATGTAAGAATTACAGAGGTATTTCCCTACTGAGTGTTCCTGGCAAGATCTATGCAAGTATACTTGAGAAACGGTTGAGAAGAATTGTGGAAGAAAAGCTTGGTGAAGAACAAGCTGGATTCAGGCCTAATTGAGGCTGTCAGGATCAGATCTTCACTTTACAACAAATAGTCGAGAAAGCATGGGAATACAACAAAGATCTGTTTTTAAGTTTTGTTGATTTGGAAAAGGCATATGACAAGGTGCCAAGAGAGAAGCTATTCAATACGCTGCAGTTATATGGTGTCAATGGGGCATTATATCAAGCAATACTTAGTCTTTATTTGAGTTGTAAGTCAGCAGTTAGAATTGAAGGAAGTACAGGAAGATGGTTTAATGTTAAATCTGGTGTGAGACAAGGATGTACATTATCCCCTCTGTTATTCATTATCTATATGGATCACATTATGAAGGAATGTGGTATTAAACCTGATATCAAAATTGGAGATGTTAATGTCAGCTCTTTGCTTTATGCGGATGATGTTATATTACTAAATAAATCCACTACACGTCTGCAAGATTCTCTGACTAAATTGAATAGCTGTTGTAATAGATATGGTATGAAGGTCAGCAATAAAAAGACAAAGACAATGAAAATAGGAGAATCACTGAAAATGTCAACTGTGTTGTGAATGGAGAACCTGTGGAACAAGTAAAACATTTCAGCTACTTAGGGACGATTTTTACTGAAGATGGTAAATTAAATATAGAAATAGACAACAGAATCAGCAAAGCTGGTATGGTGGGAAGTCAATTGAATAAATTCATATGGAATAAGAAAGAAATTAGTCAGAACACTAAATTAGCTGTATACAAGACAGTGTTCAAACCAGTTTTAACTTATGGATCTGAGAGCTGGGTCAGAAGTAAAACACTTGACCAAAGACTAGAGACTGCAGATATGAGAGTACTGAGAAAGATTAGAGGCGTGAACAGATGGCATCAATGGCAATATCATATTAAAAATGAGGATATTAGGAAAGAACTTGACATTGTCAGCATCCAGGAATGCGTTAGCAGAGCTAATCTCAGGTGGTATGGTCACTTAAATAGAATGGGAGAGGAAAGATTAGCAAAACAAGTGTTCTCTGCCAGGTTGGCAGGAAAACGACCCAGAGGAAGACCAAGATATAGGTGGATTGATACGGTACAAAGTGCCTTAGACGATAGAAATATAAGATCTGATAATGTTGGAGTCTTGACAAGTAACAGACTGATTTGGAGGAAAATTGTAGATAGGAAGTTAGTAATGATGTAATTTTTTCATGTAGTACTGTGATATCCTGTACACCCCTTCAGGGTACATGGCAGGAATTTGATGATGATCTGTTTATTTTATCTGATATACCTTTAATGAATGGAATGGCTATAGTTTTATTGTAATCTAGTTTATTTTTGCTTTTTGGTGGAGTCTTGTGAAGAATTTTGTTGATAGTATTTTGGCTGTAGCCATTTTCAGGAAGGTATTGCTGATATTATTATTATGATTACCCCAAGACCTCATGGAGTCAAAGACTCATCTGGGAGGTCCTTTTATCACACACACACAGCTCATCATACCGTGCCTTGAACACATTCAAACTCCTTGCAGACACCACACTCTCAGTCAAAGCATTCCAATTATTCACAACTCTACACGAAAAAAACCTGCCCCTCACTCCCCTACTCACACCCTCTTTATATAGTTTCCAGGGATGACCTCTGGTTCCCCCCCCCCCCTCCAATCTCCCACTATTTTCCGTAGAACTTCTCCAGCATTGATCCTATAACAACCCCTTACCAACTTGTAGGTATCTCTATCATATCTCTCCTCTTCTCCTGTCCACCAGACTCTGCAAATTACATCTTCTCAATCTTTCCTCATACTCGACATTCCAGAGGTGAGAAACTACCTTAGTCAATCGCTTTTGGACCCTTTTCAACATCTCCTCATCCTTCTGAAAACCAAGTGACCAAATCTGGGCACAATAGTCCATGTGTGGCCTAATCATAGCCTTATACAATGGAACAAGAATCTCCCTACTTCTACATGTCAGTGTCCTCCGCATCATTCCCAGAAGCCTTTGTGTTGTCTTCACAATTTTGGCTATGTTTCCCTTAAATTTCAGATCCTTATCCACTCTCACCCCCAGATCTCTTATTTCTTCCACCTCCAACAATATATCCTCATCAAACATAAATTCTGCATCCCATCTTTGTTTTCCAAATTTTAAAACCTTACATTTTGCAACATTGAATTCACATCCCCATTTCCGTGCCCAATCACTCAATCTATTCAAGTCTTCCTGTAAGGCCACAACGTCTTCACTACACTTCATGGTTCATCCCAACTTTGCATCATCTGCAAACAACTGAATATCTCTATCCAAATCTTCACCTATATCGTTAATATACAAATTAAACAGTAATGGCCCCCAAACAGACTCCTGAGGCAATTCAGTAGTGACTTTCCTTTTCCTCGATATCGCCCCCCCCACATACACAACTTGTTGATAGATAGATCAGATAGCCAGTCTCCAATCCAATGCACTAATCAGCAATTTAATATAGAGCTTTTAATATACTAAAAGAACATATAATAGGAGAATTACTATTGTGTTTAAAAAGAAAATATCCATCAGTGTTTACATATGATAGCAAAACATGGAGCATTACAGAGATAGAGTTACCATCCAGAATTGGCCTGGAAAGTCCTGGATTTGTAATTACATCTGGAGCTGCCCAGAACTGGAAAAAAGTCTGGGATTTTTAAATTACCAGTGCTTACATGTTTACTATCTATTTATTCTGTTACTATCAGGAATTATGAAATCACACCACATAGATGTTGACTCAATTATTCGCTACTGATGGTACAGGAAGAGAAATATTCAGACCAACAATGAACGTTTCCTCTTGCTCTTACTAGCAATGCGATTTGATGATTCAGCTACAAGGGACCAAAGAAAGGAATCAGGGGAACAGACATGCTGCAATATCTGAAATTTTCAATGAATTCATCAACAACAGATATCAAACTATACATGTTCTGAATTTACAACAGTAGATGAAATGTTGGTTGGTTTTCGGGGATGTTGTTTATTCGAGTGTATCACAGCAAGCCTAAAAAATATGGCATCAAAATAACATGCTTGTGTGATGCAAAAACTCATTATCTGATAAATACATTCATATACACCGGTAAAGATAATTCCACCAATACAAACAACTCTGTGCCAACTAGATCAGTGATATCTCTAATAGAACCCATTGCGGGTTTACATCGATAGAACTTGATGAGCTCAAGCCTATGGGTCTTGCATGTGTTGGCACCATGAGAGGAAACAAAAGAGAAATACCACCAAGCTTCTTGCCTTCCGAGAAGAAACAAGCAGTAGAAATGCATTTTGGCTTTACAAGAGACAAAACCATCGTGTCCTATGTGCCAAAAAAGAAGTCTGTTGTGCTAATTTCATCAATGCATCATGATAAGAGTGTAATTGGCATGAATGAGAAGTCAGAAATTATTGATGCTTACAATTCTTCTAAAGGAGGAGTTGATGCATTAGACCAGGGATCAGCAACCGGCAGCCCACATGCAATCCAAACCTGCACTTTTGGTGGCCCATAAAAGGTTGACCATACTTACATGGCATGTGGCCCGTATGTTTAAATAATTTAAATGAATTATGTAAATAATACATTTTGTAACATGAAAAATAAATTAAAAATAATTTTATACCTATAGTTCATGATATCGCCGTGCAACTTGGCACCAGTCAACCATGTGTGAGTCATGAGTGGGGATAACTTCATCAGACGACAACAGAGATTTTGGTGCCCTTTTGCAGTCGCGTTCCCTGGTCCATCTTTTAATATATTTCAATAATTCAATAACATCAACTATTATTTTCAGATCTTCATTTCCAGTTACTGTATTGTTAGGGCCTGTTGTGCTCCTGCCTTTTGTAAGTTCCTTTAGAAAATGGCAATGAGACATTGCCGAAATATCGGAAATATCTATTAAAGTATTATTTAATTTATATTCGGATCTATGTTGTTTCAATTCCCTAAGTGATTTAGAAATGCATAACCAACGTATAAGCCTATCTACGAGAATCAACATCATCCACGGAGATACTATCGCACGGAAGGCTCGCCAATATGGTAAAATGAAGATGAAGCTGTCTAGACAATTAAATGGCCTAATCGTCTGACTTTCCTGAAACGCTGCCGGGATAACAAGGTAATCCCGAACTGTGTGAAATTGAAGCACCATTTTGTTTCGCAAAAAGCGCTCCGTATATACAACCGCGCTAGCTACACGTTACTTTGCGAACAAATCACCGCCACGCGGTTAGGCTTAGCCAAAATTAACGAAGCTATTCGTACCCTCGAAGAGGAACTTTTGTGCACTTTGAATCAAGAACTGTGGACAATTTTACATGACGTCTCGTGTATCTCCGCAGACAAAGAGTTTGAAAAGATACGAAGCCGACAGATGAAGAAATTCGATAAATTAAAAAAGAATTCCACCGTCAATCCAGAACTTGCTACCAACACCGTAATCAACCTTTCTTCAGTCACCCTGAAGCCTGAAGCTCTCAACGTGCTTTCACGTGGCCACAACTTCGCCATTGCTCCCAAAAAAATACCAAGTGAGGATATTATGATCCAGATTGAAAGAGGAATCCGCCACCTTCCACATCAAATCGCCAACAGTGTAAGACTGGATGTAGCTTGTGTCCTTTCCATAGCAAAACCACCCAAAACCAATATATCCAACAAGGAATTTGAAGCCCTACAGGAATTGAGAAATAATAAAGAATTAGTTATCACCAAAGCGGATAAAGGAAATGCAACTGTAGTACTTAACCAAAAGGACTACAAAGGTAAGCTGAATGTTCTTCTATTAGATCGGGCTACTTACCTCCCTATCAATTACAATCCCACCAACTCACAAATTAGAAAACTTCACAGCCTCCTTAAGAAAGTCACTTCTTGGCCTGTAGAAGTTACCAACAGATTAAAACCGTTTAACTCTATACCCCCCCGTATTTATGGACTCCCAAAAATACATAAAGAAAATGTGCCATTACGTCCCATAGTGGATGGCATTGATTCCCCCACATACAAATTAGCTAAACATTTGGCCAAAGAGCTCACACACTATACTGGCAACACACCATCACACATAAAAAACTCAGCCCACTTCAAAGCCAGCATAGAAAACCTTACACTCCAACATAATGACATAATGGTCAGCTTCGACGTCTCCTCCTTATTCACCAATGTCCCACTCAAGGAAACTTCAGAGCTAATCCAAGCTAAATTTTCTCCCGATATCTCAGCCCTATTTCAGTTCACAATGAACTCAGGCTATTTCGTTTGGCAGGGAAAATTCTACAAACAAATAGAGGGGACAGCCATGGGCTCACCACTCTCCCCACCCTTAGCCAATTTCTTTATGGAGACCTTTGAGGAAAAAGCCTTAGCCTCTGCCCCACAAAAACCAACCATATGGCTTCGCTACGTTGATGATGTGTTCGCTATTTGGCCACATGGCTCTGAAACACTCCTCTCCTTCCTTACACACTTAAACAACCAACACGCTAGAATTAAGTTAACCCTGGAAAAAGAGGAAAACAACTGCCTCCCCTTCCTAGACACACTAGTCACCTGCCAGCCTGATGGAACTTTGGTTTTCTCAGTTTACAGAAAACCCACCCATACAGGCAGATACATCCACCAACAATCTCACCCCCCCTCACAACAATATGGAGTGGTAAAAACACTATACAACAGGGCTAAACTAATCTGTTCTAACGACATAGCCCTTAACACTGAACTAAATCACATCCTCAACACTTTCTCAGCCAATGGCTACTCCCCCCCAAAAAATATTAAAACCTACAATCCACAGCCCCCCCTCCTCCCCCCGCCACAAAAAAGATTACTCTAAATCCATCACCATTCCCTACATCCGAGGCACCTCAGAAAAAATTACCAAAATTCTAAAAAAACATGACCTCACCTCCTGTTACAGGCCTTACAGAAAATTGGCATCCCTTATCCGCTCTACCAAAGACCAACCACTTCCCCTAGACCTACCTGGTGTATACCAGGTCCCTTGCAGTTGTAAACTGTCGTACTTTGGCCAAACAGGCAGGACATCGAATATCAGAATTTCTGAACACAAGGACTACATCCAGTTTTACAAATATAGCCATTCTGGTCTTGCAGACCATGCTCTGGATACTCGCCACAGAATACGGTGGAAGAAAGCAAAAATAATACACCGGAGCAAATATAAATTCGAAAGATTATTTATGGAATCAGCCTCTGCCCTAAGAAACTCTCCAAACCTCAACAAATTTGGTTGTATGCGACTGCCCCAAATCTGGGAGGCATACATCAGCAGACCTTCAGCCCAACGGCCAAGAACGCCTACTTAGCCCGCCAGAGGGCACCATCAGGACTTCTAGGAGAAAGATAGCTTCATATCTTCATTTCCAGTTACTGTATTGTTAGGGCCTGTTGTGCTCCTGCCTTTTGTAAGTTCCTTTAGAAAATGGCAATGAGACATTGCCGAAATATCGGAAATATCTATTAAAGTATTATTTAATTTATATTCGGATCTACGTTGTTTCAATTCCCTAAGTGATTTAGAAATATTATTTTCAGAGGATACACATTTGTTAAAAATAATTTCAAAAATGGGTTCAAGAAAATGTAAAATTGCACATGAAGGTTTAATGATGAATGGAGCAGCAAGTACTTCTTTATTGAAAATGAGGGTAAGCCCCTCATAAAAGTGCTGCTGTTTTGATAGAATATAATATCAGACAGCATTACAAAAATGAACATGAAAGCCATTACAAGGATTTGACCTATATACTTAGAAAAAAATCAAATTAATAAATTTAAATATTTCTTTACTTTAGTAATATTTCTGTTTTTTAAGATTGATAAGAAAAATTGATAAGTATTTTTTTTTAACTGACTATTTTCTCTTAAATAAACGCTTGCAGCCTGATTATTAAAAATAAAAATTAAATGTAGCCCGCGAGTCTGGAAAGGTGGCCGACTCCTGCATTAGACCAAAAAATGTGCATTATATGATGTCGGAAGATAGTGTCGCAGATGGCCTCTTGTAATATTTTACACATTGTTGAATATATCTTGTGTTAACAGTCATGTAATATTTTTAGATGCCAATAATGATGCAGAAATGAGACGCAGACTTCATCAAGAACATTGGCATGATTCTGATATTAGACCACATGAAAATTCAAGTACAAATTGAAACACTGCCAAAGGAACAGAGATTGGTCATTAGTAGGCTGACAGGGACACCGCTTCAAATTAAGCCTACTCTTGAAAGACCTTCAAAACAAAGACATTGCTGTATTTGCCCACAATCAGATGACAAGAAACATGCAGGCTTTTGCTTTCAATGCCTTAGAAATGTGTGTAAAAGTCATTCAACAGTGAAAGTGTTTTGCAACAAATGTCAGTAATCGAACATTGTATTCAATAAAACATGCCTAACAGTTCTGAAATAGTTCAGAAAATGTTCAAGACAAATATGAATAATTACATAACAATAATCCAAATAAATAATAGCAGTATTACTTTTGTATATCCCTATTTTGAAGGGACAGATATATTTGAAGTTAGTCATGATTTTCCATGTTATTTTTTTCTGTGATGTTGGACTTTGATGTCCTGTTTCTTTATTAAGCTTGAAATTGTGTTCTCATATGTTTTTTTTTTTTAATAAACATCTTACATTATAAGATAATATTTGAAGTTAGTCATGTTTTTCCATGTTATTTTTTTCTGTGATGTTGGACTTTGATGTCCTGTTTCTTTATTAAGCTTGAAATTGTGTTCTCATATGTTTTTTTTTTTTAATAAACATCTTACATTATAATAAAATTCAGTTAAAAGTATGTTCATATATTATTCTTGTGTCATATTCGAGATTTAATTCTTAGGGTCAGATTTGTCCCCACAATAGTACTTACGTATAACTAATTTAAGGATAGTAGTTGAGGGTTAACATTGAAATGAATTTTTCATCAAGTGTCCTGGATTAACTTTCCCAAAATATGGTAACCCTAAACAGAGAAGCAATGTGAAAATCTGAGGATAGCACAGAAAAAACTTGAAAGAATGCTTAAAACTGACATTTTTTTTTTTTTTATAAAAAGGATAAAATTAAGAATGAAGAAATAAGAAAACAAACAGGAGTAAGAGATATAATAGAAGTGAATGAGAGACAAAAGGTGGACAAGATTGATAATAGAATGGCCACCAAAAGGGGGAAAAGGAATAGGGATAGACAGAGAAAATGATAGAGAGGTGATATCCACATATGGAGAAGAGTAAAATGGTGGTCAGAGACAAAAGTGAAGAAAAATGGAAGTTGGAGGAGTGCTATGTCCTGCAGTGGATGAAGAAAGGATAAGACGAAGAATCTTACACTAGATAATGAAGTGATTTAGATAATACAAAGAATGTTGTTAAGTATCATTAGGTTAGCTTACTTAGGGATAAAAAGTTTAACCTATTTTTAAAACAGCTGATTAGAAAAATTTGATAGTTCATCACTATTTCTATCTGAATATCTATTACTTTCCTGTAATATCAACTGATACTACATCCTTCAATCAACAAAAGATATATTACAGCACAGTAGGTATCACCACAACTGGGATCCTATTAATAAATCTATAGTACATTTGTATCGTGAATGGGCTAAGGATATTCTCTTTTCCTACTTTTATTAATTTTATATATCTTTTGTATTTTTATTATTTATATTTTACGAAGTCTGGAAACTCTTCTCTAGAGACCAAACAACGCTTCCAATTAGTGTTGCAATGGTCTCACACTAGGCAATGAAATTCATTTCCCACCTAAACACAATTACAAACATCCACGCCTACAGCAGGATTTGAACTCATGATCCTGTTGTTAGAGGGCAGATACTAACCACTCAGCTAACAGGGCTCGCCTATTATCTGGAAATTTATATTTATTAGCCACAAATCTAGGTATTAAAAGTATATGTTATTCATTTTTCAAAATTTTACAGCACTAGTTTAAATCTTGCCTAGTACTGAGCAAATATCTCAACTAGCAGGAAAGCAGAAAGCAGAAGCAGGAAAGACATAGATGAAGCCTAACTCTTCACAATGTCACATTCTCATAACAGTAATGCCATATAACAAATTGCAGTCATCAGAAAAACAGAGAAAGAAGTTAAAATAAGAAAGAGCATTAGATAAGGATGTGGGCTCCACATTCTTGTCTTCATTCACACTCTTGTCCACATTCTTAATATTTACATAAACTATGAAAGAATTCAAAGGGGAAAAACAGTCAATAGTGGAATAAAGATTAATGGTAGGCTCTATAATATGGTAACATTTGCACACAATGCAGCATTAAGAGCAGAAAATGAAAAGAACTAAAGAAATCACTTGCAGAGATGAAAAACTATGTGCAATGAGGGAAAAAAAAAAAAAAAAAAACCAGAAGTAATGAAATGTACCATGGATGGAGAGCAAATTATATCTTGCTAGAAGGGAAAAGATTAATGAAAATAAAATAATTTATTTACCTAGAAAGCCAAATAACGTCATATGGGAGAAGTGGAATAGACATGAAAATAAAAACAGTGCAAGCAAAAAAAAAAACATTTAAGAAGAAAGAACAATATTAATATCAAAGAATATGTCAGAAAAGCACTTAAAAGTTCTGTGTGGGATGTGCCTCTCTACAGATCAAAGAAGCCATTGCCCTTTATATATAAAAAAATAAAAATAAAATAAAATAAAAAATAAAAAAAAAAGAGAGAGAGAGAGAGAGAGAAATCAAGACATAGCATTTGAATTTGAGATATGGTGTTGGTGCATGCCATGGATTGCATGGACAAATATAGCTACAAATGAAGAGGTATTAAGAAAAGAATCAGAAACAGAAATACTACAACCATTAGAAAAAAAAAGAGAAATACCATGACAGGACACCTACTAAGGACTCTGATTAGAAAATGTAGGGAAGACATGGTGGAGGAAAACTAAGAATCCATGAGTGACATCAAAAATGAATGAAGTTACCAAACAGTCAAATTAACTGCACCAAACAGAAAACCACAATTATGCTACTCACCAACCAACAAGCTGAGAGTAGAGAAGAAACTTCTCCACACACACACACACACACACACACACACACACATGAACAAATTATGAAATATACCATCTGAACTTTTAAAGCCCAGAGAGTACATTTTATATTTCTCCAAAATATCCTGAGAGAGAGATGCTCAAATCTAGAAAAGTGATAAACCAGATTAGCATTTGTTTGTTTGTTAAGCTTTTAGAATTGCTGTACACATAAGATATTAAGGTAAATCTACTAAGGTTAATTCATGAATTTTATATCTTTCACTGTTTGATGGTAGATTGCATGAGGTAACAGGCAATCTACCATCTACCTTTGATAACAGACAAAGAAGTACATCATATTATGTGATATTTTCAAGGAATCCAAGCACTCATTGCGAGAGAACACTCCTCTCAACACAACCCACTGTTTCCACTACTCCATCAGCACCAACCACTATCAATAAACAAAGTCATCTACTACCCACTAATAATATTTATCAGTGGCCAATTTGCCTATATACAATGTAAAAACACCCCGAATTTCAGGGATGAAGATATCCTGCTACTTCACCATTGAAATGAAAAAGCTCACCTGAGTTCAATTTTCATTATGAGGAGAATCACACACAGGTCTTTAACAACTGAAGGATGCAATGTCTCATCAATCTGTCAATATATGCTACATAAGGCACTTTGTGAAGGGATGATGTCTAAAAAACATGTATTACACACACACACAAGTCCTTAAGGTTTTTAATACAAATTTCTTTGCAATTTCAACAGCACCCAGAACAGGTCCTACTTTGAATATTATGCTAAACAGTTTTCTAAATTGCTCCCACAGAATAAAACCCTTTTCACTAAAACAAGGAGTCAATTATAAATGCTTTGTCTCATTTTTTCTTTCTAAAATTTAAAGAAATTCCATAACCTTTCAAATTCAGAAATAAAGGGTTTCACTAATTGCTGCTCACTAGTAATTATGACATTTTCATAATTTCCCATAATTGCTTGTTCAGTCCAGTTCAAAGAACCAGTAATAAGAATTTGTTGGTCCACAATAATAAACTTGTGATGCATCCATTGTGCTGTATTATTGCACCTAACTGGAATACCTAGTGGGAAAAAAATATAAAAATATACATGTAAATGAATTAAACTTGATAAAGAATTATATGCAAACAGTTATGTAGCAAGAACCTTGAAAAAATAACATTAAGTGTGTGAATTTTTTTTTTTTTTTTTAATAATGCAAGAATTTGTCGTTAAAATAAGTTAATTTCTTGCATCACCAGGAATGTAAAACTCATGAGAATAGAGACCTCGAGGTCTCTCTTAATAATAAATCTAGCCTTTGCTAGATTTATTATTAAGAGAGCCCTCGAGGGAGTCAGAGACCCATCGTGGGAGGCCACATACTACACACACCAGCTATCATATTCATTCACACTGCTGGCACACACAACATCCAATGGCAATCCATCCTAATCACGCACCACCCTATGAGAGAAAAATGTAGCCCTCAACACCCTTGTTGGCAGCCTTCATTCTTAGCTTCCAAGGATGCCCTCTTGTCGTTTACCCAACCTCCATAAATTGAAATCCTGTATGACCCTTTTAGAAGTTTGTAAGTCTCAATCCTATCATACCTCTTTCTTCTGTTTGTAGACTGCAGACACTAACAAATCTGTCTGTCTTCATAATCAGCATTCCACAATCCTGATATCATTTTCAACACTCTCCTTTGGACTCTCTCCAATATATTAGAATCACAACAGAAACTAGGAGCTAGACCTGTGCACAATAGTCCAAGTGAGGTCTTATCAAGGCCTTGTAAATAGGCAAAATAACATCCTTAGCTTTACATGTGAATGTTCATTTCAACACTGCAATTATCTTTTGAGTTGTATTCACAATCTTTGCCAAATGGCCCCTGAACTTCAACTTCCTATCTATTAATGCTCCAAGATCTCTAGCCTCATCAGTTTCTTCTAGCATAATCCCACCAATATAATACGACATTGGATATCTAATCACTCCGAAGTGAATGACTTGACATTTACTGACATTGAACTGACACCCATTTTCCCATGCCCACAATTCCAGCCTATTCAAATCATTCTGCAAGTACTGCATATCAGCAGCATTCCTGATTACCCTACCTATCTTTGCATTATCAGCAAATGGTTATATGATGCTTGTCAAATCTTTCCCAATTAATGTAGAGATTGAACAATAGTGGACCAAGCACTGATCCTTGTGGTACACCTCTAGTTACCTTAAATCTTGCAGACCCACATTCCACCTATACCACGTTTTGATATCTGTCAGTCAGCCATCCTCTGATTCATGCTAATATCCTATAAACTAGACCCATTTTCTCCAATTTATGCAGCAGTCTCCCATACCGTATTCTGTCAAAAGCCTTAGCAAAATCCAAAAGTATCATGGTATATCCATTCCCCTTGTCTAGTTCAATGGTAACATTATTATACAATGTGAGCAAGTTGCTAAAACATGACCTTCCCTAAGTAAACCCATGTTTTTCATTGCAAAGTTTATTGCAATTCGTAACATGTAATGAACATTAATGAATTTCAGAACAGGAACAGTCTTAATGACACACATAACACAGACTATTTTCTTGTTTAGCAAACAAAAGAGTGTACATGAAGTATCTTCACAACTAGCTACTTAAGAATATATAGAGGCCTCACATCAATTGCTTCAGTATTCCATAATCCATAGACCACTTCCTGTCAGACATGTACAATAGTCTCTGTTATGTGTTTTTGTTTCAGTTCACAATAATTTTGGTCTTGGTTTACCATATTCGATTTAGTTCACTATTTTGGTTGAGTGCTATGTATTTTAACTGTTCTCTATGATATTTATTAATAGTGTAAACAAGATAAGATGAGTAGTGTTTTATTATATTTGTGTCGCTATAATCAAATCAAGATAGCATTCAAAAATATGTACTCTTCCTCGGCACACATCCGCTCAAAAGAAAAATTACCAATGAATGTAATGTTTGGTTTGGGTATTGTTATTACGATTTTAAAGAGGTTTATTAAATCTCTTTGAAAGCGTAATTAATTAAATTAATTTATAATATATATATATATATAAAATAAAATAAATCAATTTAAATTAGAAATTAATTAAAATTTTTCTTTAAAATTTTAATTAATGAGTTTTTGGATTAATTTGTTTGCTACTGTATATGGTCGTAATATAAATGAAACACAGAATGATAGTGATGGGACTAGGTTATTGAATGTGTTGGCAAAAATGCATTGATACCATATAAGTGTGTAATTATAATGTATCAGTATATAAAGTTAGGACCACATACAGTAGAAAACAAATTAATCCAAAAACTCAAGTGTGTAATTATAGTGTACTAGCATTTAAAGTTTAAAAAAAAAAAAAAAAAAAAAAAAAAAAAGCTAGGCATAACTGGCTAACCAGACTTGCAGCATTGTTTTCCGACTATAGTTCAAATTCTATTATGCATGAAAGTGTGTTGCAGATGGCAAATGATTATTTATATTACCCGCTAGAGGATAGGTGCTAAAGGTTTGGATGGCATCAAGGTTAGTTCAGCAAATCTTTGTTTAATCTACTCTTTCTCCTATACATAAATGATCAACTCTCAACAAACCTAAAAACCTATCCAGAACTTGCTGTTGATGGTATGCTGCCAAGTTTCAAGACTTACAAAACCTTTTGCAGGTGAGAGACAATAAGCCTATATGTGCTAATGGTTTGGATGGCATCAAGGTTAGTTCAGCAAATCTTTGTTTAATCTACTCTTTCTCCTATACATAAATGATCAACTCTCAACAAACCTAAAAACCTATCCAGAACTTGCTGTTGATGGTATGCTGCCAAGTTTCAAGACTTACAAAACCTTTTGCAGGTGAGAGACAATAAGCCTACAGTACATTCATACTTAAGGTGGATAGGATTTTTTTTTTTTGGTTGTTTTTATTAATTTATTTTTCACATAGCATTTTTCTAGATTTTTCACATATTTTCAGAGCACACTGACCATGTTTTTTTCTCTTATTCCCTCTAACCTCTTAAACAGCCTTACTCATGAAATGTTCCCAACAACTATAACTTTTAATTCTAAATAAATAAATGAAAAAAATAATAAATAATAAAATTAAGTTAAAGTTCTCTTTCGCCGCCTTCATTACCTCCATCACACAAGCGTGTAAGTCTACTTCTCATGTGTGGGATCCATATAATATATATGACAACAAATCACTTGTATAAATCCTTATTTCTATATCTATGTGAACAATTATCCTCCTCCCTCTCCTAACATACATAAAATAAGTAAACAAAACTATTTAAAAATATACGTGATGAATAAATACCTCTTGCCCGTATCATTCCTATTTGCTTTCCAGAAACGTTTGTCTCCTCTGCAGCTTTATCAGTTATTAACCTAACAATCACTCCTTTTTTGTGGCGACTTATTATTAGTTCACGAAAATAATTCGAAGTTATGAGATACATACAAATATCTATTGTTTGGCGACTGGCTCTCAACACTTCTTCCAAAACAACCAGTGATGTTTCCTGATGTGAAAACCTGCAATCCTTATTTAAACAAGTTTCACCTTTGGCGAGTGTGCTGCAAGCTATACTAGTATCAGGAAAAAACAATGCTCGGTGAAATGAATCATAATTTCCATTCTTTGTTTTTCTGTTGCGTAAAAATTGCTTTATATTCCTGGAGTAACAATTACAGTGAGCACATGATTCCATCGTCGCCAAACGATATAATCTTCGAAATAAATAGTATACGACTTCTGAAGCTAGGACACAAAAACCAAGAGATGCAACTACGCGTAAATTAAACATGACACCGAAATTACTATTCCTATCATTTGAACAAGTAATTCCGAAATTTCTACTACTTTCTACACGTGCATGCACCTTCTTTCACTATTCAAACTCAGCAAGTGGCGTTCCCTGGCGAATCATATAATCTATGTATCGAACATAAAAGAAATTATGTCGGGGATCAGAGATTACAGTTTTTCTGTAATAATGAAAATTAACAATGCTCGGTAAAATGAATCATAATTTGCCGTTACATTTATAATTTTTAGATGCTTTCAAAAATAGACCGTAAATGTGAATTTGTTAATGGGAAATTATTATTATTATTAATTTATGATATTAAGTTAAATTTATTATTATTATTATTATTATTATTATTATTATTATTATTATTATTTTATTCACATAATTGATACACAGTCAAAATAAGATATCATATAAACAAAAATTTGACTGGTGATACAGAACAATTCAGATTCTACCCAAGAATCTAAGAATGGTCCGTCAGATAGCGTCGTAAAATATGGACTGTTCCAAGTAATGATGTTTTTTGTAGGTCATATGGGGTCACTTCATTGATGTTTAATTGCTGTAAAGAGTTGGATAGCTTTGAAGTTGCACCAAGTGCACCGATAACTATTGGGATGACTTTGGTGTGTCTAAGCCACAGTCGACCAACTTGGATTGCCAGATCTCGAAGTTTAGTAATTTTTTCCAGTTCTTTGTTGTTAACACTGGGTACTGCATATCGATAATCCAAACTTGTCGATGTTCGATAATTGTGATATCAGGTCTATTATTGCATTTATAATTTTTAGATGCTTACAAAAATACACCGTAAATGCGAATTTGGTAATGGGAAATTATTATTATTATTAATTTATGAAATTAAGTTAAATTTATTATTATTATTATTATTATTATTATTATTATTATTATTATTATTATTATTATTATTATTATTATCATCATCATCAAATAGTGATAGATATAAAAAAAACAAATAAACACTTTCAGATACTTGGGATGTGATCTATCATATGAAGAAGAAAAAGACATAGAGACAAAAATATCAAACTTTGTCAAAGTAAATGGCATAATAAATAATATATTTAAGCCATCCGTAGTACAAAAACATACCAGAATCAGACTATATAATGTCTTGTCAAAACCTACTCTACTATACGGAAGCGAAACATAGACTATGAAAAGGAAAGATGAAAACGAATTCAAACAGCAGAAATGAAGTTCCTCAGAAAAACAGCTGGATATACGAAGCGGGACCACAAAACAAATGAAAAAATCTTACAATCCCTGAAAATAAAACCAATTAATTACTACATAAGACAGTACAAACAAAAATTGCTAGAAGATTTAAATCGAATGGATAACAGCAGACTACCAAAAATATTATACAGATACAAAATAAGTGGGAAAAGAAGAATCAGAAGACCAAGAAAGAGATGGCATGAGACCGGAACAGACCACTTGGCCTAAATTCCATGTTAGGAATAATAATAATAATAATAATAATAATAATAATAATTATTATTATTATTATTATTATTATTATTATTATTATTATTATTATTATTATTATTATTATTATTATTGTCTACATCCCATACATAAACAGTAGCAACAACACAAATAGTGAAGGCTAAATCCCACTCTCTTCATAAAAGCTAACCCAAGCTTCAAAGTAGGTGGGATTAACTTCCCTCACTCATCTACAAGTAATCCTTATAAGCAAATGCAGAAATTTGTATGTATAATCACTCTTTCTCAAACTTTAAAAAAAAATAAATAAATAAAATAAAATAAAATAAATATTATACAATAAAATTCTGTATAATCTTCATTGGTAGTATTAGAAGAACATGTGTTGTAAATACATAATATAAAGACAAAAAAGTATTATTAAAAATTTTAATTGAAATCCAATGTAGGAAATGCAGCACTTAGTGCTGAACTCTGTAAAATTATAAGGTGCAATGTCACACAAGATGTTTATTGTATGTATAAATCTTTTAGCAATCAATAAAAAAAATTTAAATAATAATAATAAATTATTATTATTATTATTATTATTATTATTATTATTATTATTATTATTATTATTATTATTATTATTATTATTATTATTATTATATAAATAAATCAGCTAATGCCTTTTATTCCCTTATAGGAAAGTAGGCGAGGCCTTTATACCCTATCTAGCTTTTTGGAGATTGACTGGGAAGTTCAATCACATAATTGATACACAGTCAAAACAAGATATCATATAAACAAAAATTTGACTGGTGATACAGAACAATTCAGATTCTACCTAAGAATCTGAAGTGTTCTGAATTGAACCCAAGAATCTGAATTGAACCCAAGATTGACTGGGAAGTTCAATCTCCACCAGTAGCCAATCACAGATAACTGACCCATGTATATCACTAATTGTAGGCAGCAAACAAGTGCTGCCTATAATTATATCTTGGCTTTGTTATGTTCCATCGAGTCCTTTTCCACTCTTGGTGATCCCACGAACATACACGCTCTATTCAGATCTGTCCTTGACCATGTCTTTCAGAATTTATAAACGCACTCCAGTTGCTTCTTTAACTCCATCCACCCATCTAATTCTTTTGTCTTCCTCTTCTCCTGCTTCCATCAACTTTAGCAAGCATTATCATCTTCTCCAGACTTTTATTTGCTCACATAATATGTCCGAAGTATGACAATTTTTACTTGATGATCATAGCTTCAAGGGAGCAATCTGGCTTTATTCTGTCTATCGCTGATTTATTGAGTTGCTTTGCAGTCCATGGTATTCTTAGTAAGCGTCTCCAAACCCAAAATGCAAATACATCTATCTTCCTTCTTTCACTCTTTCTTAAGGTCCAACTTTCACATCCATACAGTACCACAGTTAATACCACTGCTTTCACGATTCTGATTTTTTTTGCGAGGCAAATATCTTTATCTTTAAAGATCTTGCTTAAATTTGTCATTGCTTTTTTTCTGATTAATAATCTTCTTCTAACTTCTTCAGTACAATAACAATCTTTATCAATTCGGATCCTAGGAGCACAAAATTGTTAACTGCTTTTAATTTTTCCCCATCTATTTCAAAATCGTTAAGTTCACATGTTACCATAACTTTTGTCTTTTTGAGGTTAAGTTTAAGGCCATATTTAGCCCCTTCTTCTTTAACTTCCATAATAAGTTCCTTCGAATCTTCTTTGCATTCTGCTAGCAAGGTGGTTTCATCTGCATACCTCAATTTATTAAGATTTTTCCCGCCAATTTTAATTCCAACTGAAGATTCCTCCAGCTCTACCATTCTTAAAATGTATTCACTGTACAAGTTAAACAGGTACGGAGATAAAATACATTCTTGTCGCACCCCTTTACCTAATGTGAAATACTCAGTTTCTCCAAGATCTGTTCGGACAGTAGCTTCTTGTTTATAATAAAGATTCCTCAGAAGGATAATGAAATGCTCTGGGACTCCCATTATTCTTAACACATTCCACAGTTTCACATGATCTACAGAGTCAAAAGCCTTGCTACAGTCAAGGAAACAAAGGTAGACATTCTTTTGATATTCTTGTGCTCTTTGTATTATCCATCTCACATTGGCGATTTGATCTCTTGTTCCTCTGCCTTTTCCAAATCCTGCCTGTTCATCGGACATTTCTCTCTTCATGAATGGTTCCAGTCTTTTCTGAATGATCTTAAGTAAGACTTTACTTGCATAAGAAATCAGTGTTATAGCTCTGTAATTTTTGCACTCTCTTGCATCGCCTTTCTTCAATAAAGGTATATAAACTGATTTTTTCATTCCCTAGGCCATATAGTTGTAATCCAAATTATCTGACATATAGCTGTTAAAATTTTAACTGCCGCTTCCCCCAGGGCTTTGAGCAGCTTTGTAGGTATTCCATCTCCTCCTGGGGTCTTCTTACTGGATAGCTGTTGCAGTGCCCACTTCACTTCACTCCACCAGCGGTACTGGCTTCCGTGTATAATCCTGCTCTTCAAATTTCTCAGTAATTTTGTAGTCCTTTCTGTAAAGGGCTTCTGTATACGCTTTCCATTTTTCTTTGATGTCTGCAGCTTCTGTAAGATATCCTTTGTGTTTACTTTTGAATATTTTCACCTTGGTCTTGGCACTAAACTTCCCTGTTAGTTCTCTGATCTTTTTGAATAGATCCCTTGTTTTTCCTTTCTTGTTTTGGTGTTCTATTTGTTGGAATTCTGGTTAAAGTATACTTCCTTGTCTTTTTTGGCTTGTCGTTGAAACTCTGCATTCAAATGCCATACTTCCTACATATTTCCTTGTGGCCTTCATTTTCCTCCTTTCCTGAATAGTTTTGATGGCATCTTCTGATAGGCATCTGGACTTCTTCTTACAAACTGTTGGAATATTCTTCTTTGCTTCTGTTTTAATTATATCTTTATCTCTCCCAATAGTTCATCTGGTTCTCTTTCACACAAATTGAGTCTGTTGAATTTATTCCGTATGCTAATATTGTATTCAGCTGGTATGTTTCCAAGATCATATCTGATCGACATTTGTGTTGTTTTCAGTTTCCGTCATTTCACATGTAACATAGCCACTAATAACTCATGGTCTGTTCCACATTCCACGCCTAGAAAAGTCTTGACAGACAGAATTGCATTTCTCCATCTTATTTTTCCAAGTATATAGTCAATTTGATTTCTGTATTGTCCATCAGGTGATATCCATGTGTACAATCTTCTTTTGTGCTGTTTAAATTGCACATGTTGCACATGTGAACTTTTGTGCAACAAACAAAGAATTCTCTGCACAAAACTCAACTAGTCTCTTCCCTGCAGTATTACGAATACCTAAACCAAAACGATCTGCTATTCCTTGTTCCTCAGTCTCTCCCACTTTTGCATTCTAATTTCTGATAAGTAGCCATAAACTTCGCTTTGGTGTTGCATCTATCACTTCTTGTAACTTGCCATAATATTCTTCAATGTCTTCTTCTGGTGCCTCTGTAGTGGGTACATAAACCTGAATGATGGTCATATTCATTGGATGTCCACTCACTCTGAGAGAAATGATTCTGTCACTCACTGGATTATAACCTAATACATACCTAGCCATCTTTTTTCCTGAGTAAGAAAGATACTCAATTTTTGACTTGTCTCATGTCTTAAGTAATACACCATATAGTCCCCTGACTGAAAATGGCCCATTCCTGTCCATCTAAGTTCCAATCCTGTGGTTTCTTGTGAAACATGGAACCTCCCTTTTCCAACCAGCAACATCCGTAACCAAGATTCCTTCCGGTTTTGACCTGGACACATCATAAAACTAGTCCTACTTGTGGAAGCCCTCTGTTCTTCTCCAGTTGCTTGTTGGGTGCCTTCAGGCACAAGGGTCTTACTGTCCAGCACCATATCGTACTTTCTCATTTTTGGCATGTTCATGGAATGTTCTTGGCAAGGTACAGAGGTGGTTTGCCATTGCCTTCCTCTGGAACGCTTTTCGACTTTTCAGTCTAGATCAGCACTCTTCTGTGAAAACGGGGGCACTTCTGAAAGGATGTGACTCGTTACCACACAGTGCGGTCTTGGTAAAGAAAAGGCTAATCTCTGTGTTTATCGGGGCTCAATGTTTGGTGTGGATTGTCATCCAGGGCTTTAATAGGACCATTCTTCTTTGAACGTACTGTTACTGGTAATGTGTACTAGACATGTTCAGCATATCCATTTTACCTGAATGATATATTCACGTAAACACAAGAAACATAATTATTTAACCAAATATTTCGGTCCGGAAATAGCATACCATCTTCAGTGGTATTACAAGAACGGTTTAAAAAAAATACAAGCCAGAATACCAACATTAGATCGTTAAAAATAAAAATAGAAACATCTTTTTGGGTAAGATATATAGATGACATATTTACTATTTGGCCTCACAGCAAAAACTCTTTACCTTCTTTTTTAAACAGTATTAATTCCTTGCATTATCATATAAAGTTTACTATGGAAATAGAAGAAAACAACCAGTTATCTTTTTTAGACGTTCTCCTCATCCGGTCACCTTCAAATATTCTTACAACTACAGTGTACAGGAAACCAACCTTCACAGGTCGTTTACTTTATATTCTTAAGGAATCAGCCCATCATCCATTTCAAAAAACAGGAATTATAAAATGCCTCATCAGAAGAGTCAAAACTAATTGTTCTACTTTTTGATTATCTACAGAAAGAACTTTCTACTATCCAACAACACATGAAACTCAATGGCTTTTCTGAAAAGAGTACTCAACATCTTCTCAATTCTTATAATCCTCAACAAAACAACAAAGTTTCAATACGTCGAGTGCCTATTCCTTATATCTCCGGTATTTCAGAACCTATCGCAAGAATTTTAAAGAAATATCATTTAACAACTACGCATTCACCTATTAACAAATTGTCTTCTCATTTTCCTTCTCCTAAAGACAAACGCTCAGCTTATCTCTTCCTGAAGTTTATCAAATTCCTTGCAACTGTGATCTCTCTTATTTTGGACAGACTGGACGTTCTCTTGAAAACAGAATTCAAGAACATCAATCCTTCAAACTTCACAACAAACCTGAAAAGTCTGGATTGACTCAACTCAACACGGGATTGAAACTGACTACAGCATCTTTTGGTCCAGGACTCGCCTCTTACATAGATCCCGTTATAGGTTCGAACGTTGTTCAAGGAAAGCGTGGAGGCCTTGCTCCATCGTCCCAACCTGAATCGTAATGACTGTATATCTATATCAAAAATCTGGGAAAGTCTAATCAAGATTACTCATTAATTTTTTTTTTTTCAATCATGTCTCTACTTCAAAATATTCCGTTTCATACTTAGTGATATAACATCACGCGGCGTGTTCTATTTTTAACGATCTATTGTTAGTATTCTAGCTTGTATTTTTAAAACTGTTCTTGTAATACCAATGAAGATGGTCTGCTATTTCCAGACCGAAATATTTGGTTAAATAAATACCTTTCTTGTGTTTACGTGAATATCTCATTCAATCTTATGTCACAAGTATCCTTAAAACAGCAAATCCATTTTACCTGCATTCATGCACTTTATGGGAATGATCAATTTCTCTTCCCACAAGATGGTGCATCACATGAGAGCTTACCCGAATGAGAGTTTGCAGGACAATGGATAGGGAGAAGGGGTAGAGTTGAGTTCCCTATGTTCTCCTGATTTAACACCCTTGGACTTCTACCTATGGGAGGACTCTGAAGGATGTAGTGTATCGTAGAAAACCAGCTACACTGCTGACCCTTCTGAAAGAAATTGAAATGGCATGCGCAGCAATCTCACTGGACACTCCGGCTAACGTTGCCCAAGAAGTAGTTCGCTGTAATAACAAGTGTCGGGATGCTAATGGTAACCAATTTGAGTACCTCGTCTAATTGTAGAAGTCAAAGGTAATTAGTATTTATCCCTTGATGTCTGTATAAATTTAGTATTACAATTTTTATACAGGTTTTTCTTTTGCTGAAGTGTGTATACATTTTTGACGGACTGTATAATATTTAATATATTAAATTGATAACTTTTCGTCATCTGATGCCGTAAACCGTAACGAACTAGTTTAGTTGATACTTCTTGATCTGGGGGGGGGGGGGTGAACGAGACGGTGAATGCTGGTATTATTACGGAAGCGAATAGTTATGTGGAGTTGATAACATTGCACTGTGTGTTGTGGAAGAATGTGCTAAGCCACTCACTGTACCCTGTGTTTGTTTTTAATACATGTTGAAAATTAGGATTACAATTGTTTAATTGTCATCTTAACTAATTCTGTTAAATTAAGGAAGATGCTGTAATTTGTTCTGTGATTTGAGGCCATAGACCAAGGAGAGCTAAGTAGTTTCATTAACAGTTGAGAGAATGGAAGTGAATGAGCTGGAGGTGTTTAAGTTATTAAGTAATCCACGCTAGTAAAGTTGACTGGATGAAATTTCATTATGTGTTATGAAAGAATATGCTAAGTGTCCTTGACCTGGTTGTCTGATAAGAGCGATACCTCTGGAAAGAATCTAAACTACTGTAGTACAAACAGGAGAGAATTATAGTAATGGGTAAGTGCAGAAACAATGCAGCGACATCAAACATAAGGTATGTTTGCATTTCTGGAGTGGTAATTAAATCTTTCTAGAACACGATATCGGATAGGGTAGAAAAGGGTATAAAGTGAATATAAATTGTTAACCTGACGACAAGAACACCAAATAGTTATCATCATTCTTCCAACATGATGAAACTTTACTCCAAACTCACTATAGATATTTGATCTCCACTTGACAACTTGGTCCTCACCTCATTCAAGTCCCATTTTCTAGGGCTCTATCTCCTCCCATTCAATCTCAGCCTCATATTCTATGGCACTACAACTCTGCCAAATGGGATGACTTATAGGATTTCTACACCTCTTTCAAATGGTCGGTTACTTTTTCTACTTTGACGATTGCAAACATCTGTTCTGATGAAATAATTGCATGATCAATAACACCCCCCCCCCACATACACACACACATACACGTTATATGTGTGTGTGTTAGTCATCATGATATAATATGTAATAACGTTATCTAAATTATTGAGTTGCTGAAATCTGAATTATTAGGTTACTTTGTGTGTGTGTGTGTGTGTGTGTGTGTGTGTGTGTGTGTGTGTGTGTGTGTGTGTGTGTACTCGCCGCTATAAACAGTACGAGGGATAAGCATTCAAGGCTAGTCCAAAAGTGCACCCTAACTCAGAAAATATTAACATCTAAGAGCAGTGGGAGTTCGTCCATAAGAGCTGCAGGGTTGCAGCCCTTCTAGTAAAAAATGAAAGTTCATGTTGTATCACCGTTCTTAAATTTTTATATATTTATCTAAAAACCATTATTTTCTTATTTGTAATATAATACTGCTGGGTAGTATTTTATATAATTCATTTTATAGCAATAGTTGTATTTTGCAATAGTCAATGTGCTGTGTGGGTTAGGACTAGTATCAGTACTGGCTAGTATACTCAATGCTGAAGCTGCATTCAGAGCAGACCTAGTGGGGGTAACGCGTGATTTACGTGTAGTTTGGGCTGGTAGCATTGCAGCCCCACCACTACAAATTCTTACGAGCAGCCATTGTGTAAGAGTGATTTACCCTGCATCTCTGGAGAAAATCTATTTCTCATGATATTCAAGGACTCAATTTGCATTGTTAAAGTAATTTGTACCAGAACGGCATACGCAGTAATATTTCATGGAGAAACATTGTACTCGCAAGTTAGAACACTGGAAAATTTTGCTCAGATTGCTAATAGAATTTATACTAGTAAAAACGTCATTTAGAATGATTAATAGTGCATGTATATTGTGCCTTATAGTGTATTATGATAACACATATCGGTAAAATCATATGATTCTCATTAACTATAAAGGTCATCTTTACATTAAATAAATAATAGAAAAGAACAAAATGAGTAGGTGAGGCCGTTTTAGTCTTATCTAACTTTTGGAGACTGAGGGGAGGGGGGGGGGAGTTCACTCTCCACCGGTAGCAATCAGAGATAGCTGGCTCAAGAATCTCACTAAGTAAAAACGGTGAAGGAATATTAGAATGAAGGAACACAACACCACCTAATGGCTGCATATCGTACTAGTTACGGAACTTTTTGGATTTAACCTCATATGTTAAATTCGTTATGCAATGTTATGACTGGGAAAATTTAATTTTAAGTAAGTTTAATATTTCGAATTCAGCATCGTAATATTATTATTATTTTTTTTTCAATTTCAGATTTATATCGTGTTAATCAGTTACATTTTAAGAAAGCGCGTGATCTTTCGAAAATTTTTATTTATTTTTATTTTTTGAGAGTGGTTTGTTTATTGGTTCACTACACAAATCATCCTTATACTCGTATATATGATATTACTAGCTTATGGAAACGAGGCAAAATTCTTGACACCAGAGGAATTCAGGTCATGTACAAAAGTCGAAGAATTTAATTATTATTATTTTGTTTTCATAACAAAACAAAAATGTTAACAAAAATAAAATTCTTAACTTACATTTTTAAAAATTAAAAATCTTAACAAAAATAAAAGAACCCTTTGACCCTAGTTTTTCAGAAATTGGTAGGCAGCCGACGACATCAATATCACCTTTAGCTGATTTGGAGAGATTGGATTAAAATTTTGTTTGTTTGCTTGTTTATATGAAACCTACCCATGAAATATCATAAATCTATGTAAGCTAGGAATTGGTTATTGTCGCATCTATATCCCATATATTGAGATTTTCAGGTATTTCAGACAGTAGCGCACTCAGGATTTAATCTGGGTGAGGGGGGGGCGAGTTGAGTAGACGATTTGAGAATTAACACTACATGGCATACGACCTATGACTGAGCATCTGCAGTGATTGCCAACATGATACTTGTGATCTCCTATGACCCGGCTCGGGCAAACGAAGTATCGCTCGGTCTGCAACAGTACTACTTTGTTCGCCTTGCGTTCGCAGCAGCCGGGATTCCCGAGCGCTATAGGGTATTGCCACCTTATGTGGCCGCTAATTCATAAGTAGTATAGAAATAGAAGACACAACAAAAATAAAAAAATGAATTTTAATTAGGAAAATATTTTTTGAAAATTTTCTAGTGTTTTTTTTTTTCTTTTTTGGGGGGCCAAGGCCCCTTGGCTCCCTCCCTGGGTGCGCCACTAATTTCAGGCCTCTAGCAAAGGGGACAGTGGTTTCAGTCAGCATAGACAAAACCTAATGGTCGAAAAGTCAGATAGTTATTGTAATACATAGCTGACACGTTCTGTCTTTGTACCCCGGAATATACGAGTAGCTGAACTAAAAACTGGAACAGGTCGCCAATGTTTTGTATAAGTTTCCATCTTCGACGCGCATAATTTTTATCACTCCTTTTTAACTGAAGGTAAGTTAGCAGGCCTAAATATGGAGACGGCTGGGATTTTCTCTGGGAAACAGGAAATGAGTTAGTAATTTTTAAGTTATATGTGGAAAAATCCTTAATTGTGTATACATTTCTTTTGAATGTAGTTTCACCATTTGTTCCTATATTTGTACCAAGTGGAATGTTCCTACTCTGGCACTGAAATCACCCATTATTAATAGATGATTATTTGGGTTCATTTTATCGTTTATTTTTATTCGGAGACTTGCCATATATTTCCCTTCTCTAGTTTGTACTTAACCAACTTCCCACTGGGATTAAAACGCAATCTTCCACTTGGTTGCTTGCTCAGGTTCAAGGGTTCATCATATGCAAGTGAGTTTCATAATCACATGCAAACACGTCAAGGTCAATTATTTAGTTAAATAAAATGTAAATATAACTTCTTGGGCCAGTTTTTCGCCAGAGAGAGAGAGAGAGAGAGAGGTGGAGCTCTTTATTCCTAACTTTTTTTAAAGCGTGCAGAATGCTCCAATCTTCATCCATCACAAAACGTGACCTTAGGTCAACAAGTAAGACCATTTCTTGACTGCAGAACCTAACAGGTGTGTCATGTTTGAAATAGTGTAATTTCTACTGTCGATTTTTTGAGCTGTCATTCAAAAGCCTGAGGTAGTGGGAGGAAACCCTTTCTTTCTTGTGCCAAAGGTCGAATAACTAAACACTATCCTATTAAATTTGAATTACTGAAAAATTGTGTCTGTGAAAGTCCAAAATAATTTCTATCCTAGAGATGAGTATATGTGGATACACCACCTGAGGAGAAGATATATAAAGAACAAATGTAGGTATCTGCAAACGTACTGACGAAGGATTTTTATTTTTTGTCGTGGGAATAACGCACTCCTGTTCAACTCATTGGTTCCTTTTGATTGAAAACCCTGTTCGAGAATGAATTATTGAATCATCAGTAACAGAAAATAGTAATACTTGTTATTCAATTTCACTTCATCATTTAGACATTTACAGCACATTATTTACAAATCGGCTTCTTGACGTGTATAATCATAAGAGTGTAGTCCAGTATTGGCGTCCCATCATTTGTTTCCTTGAAAACTTTTCGAACGGCGGCATCTAAATCTTGAACGAATTCAGGGAGTTGCTCTGATGATAAATAAGCTGCTAATGCACATCGAGACAGTATACCACCTAAAATTTGTAAATAAGAAGACATTCGATTAAAAATATGACACTATTTTTTTAAAGTCACTCAATGAAAATATACTATTCGTAACTAACCAATATAGATAATATCAATCCTTTCTAGATTGACGTTTAATTTAACTCAAATTTTTCTTAAACGACTGTTACAAACATTTAGGCTACTGTACAGTAAGACTTGAAACCACAATATGTTAATAAAGCTGTTCTCTTCACCACTCAACCTATTATTAAACTACCTTTGGACTATGAGAGTAATCGAGAAATATTGTAATCGACTGCATTGTCACAGTTCACAAGAGGACTTTCACAGAAAATAGTATTTGACTGTGTTTGTCCCATTAACTACGTGATTCACAACATCCAGAATTTCTGACAGCACTGTGATCCTTTTCTCCTTTCTTTCCTGCTACGCGACTTGGTACATGAATTTATACGCATAAAGTTTGTAGTATTTCTTTATCACTGAAATTAACGAATGTATAAATTGATTTTATATTCAAATTAAGTGGATATTGAATCCAACATTACTTCAAAGACGAGTAGAGAATCTACAAGAGTTTCGTGCTGAATATAGACACTATGAAAGTTTAGGCGTGTACAAGCGTAAGCAAACCTTTCATGACAGTGGAAACGTGTAGTAAAGGTGGAGTAAGCTCTAATCACTGTCCTTAGTATTTCCCATAATGTAAAACACATCTCCTAGCGGACATGTATGATGTTATACATTATGGGGGGGGGGGCATACCCAGACGGTTTCGACCTTTTTTTTTTTTTTTTTTGAGGTCTCGTCAATGAGAGCCAGACCAAGATGTAAATACTGAGGTTGAAGTGATGCAGAACTTATATACTTTACCATACGAGTTGCCAAAAAAAATGTGTCACATCACAAAAGGCACCAAGAATTACTGGAAAAAGGGAGCCAAAAGGCGTCACTATGGGGATGCAAAATTATTCAAATTAAATGGATATGCATAATTGCATAAGTGGATAATTAAGTGCAAATTAAGTATATCCACTTAATTTGAATAATTTTGCATCGCCGAAGTGAAGCCTTTTGGCTCTCTTTTTTCAGTAATTGATTTCATATTATCGATATCTGCACATTTAAGGTAGAGTGAAATGGAAATGTTCTTCGATGCTTAGACCAGTGAAAGTTTAGCTTTCTATCCTGTACATCATACCTGTGATTTTCACATTACCATGAGCACTTCTACTTGTCAGTTAACAACCTAATAGATCTCAGCATTTGTGTAATTTTCCATAAAATATGTGAAATATACGAAAGAAATGAAATTGGGCAGATTGGTGAAGACAAGAGTAAATTGTCACGCTGCTTTTAATTTTAACGTATTCTATCAGAGAACATTATCGGTCAAGGCAAGTATTTAAGGAAAATAATGCTTCTCCACTTCTACTGGTTAAGCTTTCGTGTTCAGCGATGTTTTCTTTCCCATCAAGTTTTGAGTTCTGCTCTAATAGATTTCACTCGTTCGTCAGTTTTTTTTTTTTTTTTTTTGTAAGATTAAGAAAATTAAACAACTTCTTTTCTCATCACGGTTGTTAAAGTATTTGTAATTTTCACTGTGCTAAAAAAAGGGCAAAATACGTGTAAACAACACGAATCATTTCACCACTATAAAACCAATTAACAAATTAACAAACGGGATGGTGTATTCTTTAAAAACAATATCCTCCTGTAAGCGACCATCTGAAGCATATTAATCTGTGCGTGTGTATAACTTTATTCACTACTTCGAATCGACAGCGCTCGAACGGTCTCTTTGCAGCGAGTGTATCCCACAAGTCAAAATTAAGAACTATGTGAAGTAATATTTAGTTCTATGCAGAACTGTTTCCATAGAAAACGAGACTATAGAGCTGAACACGTGTTCGAGCACAAATTGCTGCAGATGTGGATGTCCATCCTGAACTCCTTGTTCAGAGTCGACATCAATGCAGGAAAACATTAATGGATTTGCTACATATTTCCCGCTTTGAATACACTAATTTAAGTTGGATATCAGATGTGCTAATTGTGCCAATCGCATGAACTGATTATTGATATTGTAACATGTATTGCAGCATATGGAAGTCATACTCTAAACCAGGGGTCTTCAATGCATGGCCCTGGGGCCAGGGCCACCTGTGCACTCGGAGGTCTTTGCCGTGGCCCGCCGGCCATTTTGAAAAAATAACTACTTAACATTAAAACGCGATTAAATAAAAAAAAATAATTTCAATGAAGCCCCCGGACCGCTAAGCGGTATTAAGAATTGTAAGATGCTTTCCAGATTCACAAGGAACGGCTTGCATTTGATACTTTACATAAAATCCTATCAAAATAAATATTAAATAGATATGCTTCTTTAGCTATCTACCAGCCAAGCGATACTTAAGTACTAGTACTAACCTCGCAGGTAGATGGCTGAAGCAGTAGTTCGTTCGAGTGCGCTGTCTAGTGCCTTCCAGATACATCTCGAAGGTTCTCGATACTTCGTTATTTTCATATAAATACAAGAGGATCTCCTCTACAGTCAGTCAGTCAGTCGTGAACAGTGTAATATTCGTGTATAAGCTCACGCAAGTTCGTCGTGTCAGCCATAGCCTATTGAGGTTTTATATTACCAGATTTTTTTTATTAGTGTGAGACATCCTCAGTGGATAACAACCGGTACACGGCTATTTTGGATAATTTTTTGGGTTCACCTTCCATCACTATGGCGTATACGTGTAAAAAGCGTAAATAAAGTGATTCTTGTCGGGTTTTTAATGAAAATTGGACCAATCTGTACTATTTTGTGCCGATCGACGATAAGCCAGCGTGTTTAATTTGTAGTGAGTCAATGTCAGTATCAAAAGAATACAATATTAAACGATACTATGAGACAGAGCATGCGTCCAATTTCGATCACCATCAAGGGCGGCTTCATGTGGACAAAGTGAATCGTCTCCAATTTGATTTAAAATGCCAGTAGGGTACGTTTAATAGGTAGAGGGAAGAGAACGAAGCGTGCGTCAAAGTAAGTTATATAATAGCTGAAACAGTTGCTAAAAATCAAAAGCCTTCTTGGACGGCGAGTTTGTAAAAGAGTGTCTCATCGCTGCTGGGGGATATTCCTTGCCCAAATAATAAGGAAGTGTTTAAAAAAGCGAGTTTGTCTGGTGTAACTGTAACGGTAAGTGGCTGGGGTAACGATAGGTCGAAAAACTTGCCTATGAAATTGAAGGAACTATAAAAAAAAAAAAAAAAACGGCTGTCGGAATTTACGTCATATTCACTTGCTTTAGATGAGAGCACAGATGTGAAGGATACAGCAGAACTGGCTATTATTGTCCGTGGCATTGATCAAAAATTCAATGTGACAGAAGAACTGCTAGCACTTGTACCTATGAAGGGAACGACGAAAGGCACTGATATTCTTGCCAAGAAAACGCTCCAGCGTTTCGACCTCAGCTTAACCAACCTCGAGGGTGTAGTGACTGATTATGGTGGGAAAGAACGAAGGGTGTGTTGCGCTGCTACGGAAAGAACCGGAAGTAAAAGGAAAAGATTTCGTCCATTACCACTGTTTAATCCACCAGGAGAATTTGTGCGCGAAAACTATTGGATTTGAGAATGTCATGAAAGTTATTGTGCTGTCGTCAACATCAATAGGGAAAGAGTATTGAGTCATTGGGAATTCCAAGAGTGCGAATCGGATCACGGCGATGTGGTTTATTGTAGTGATGTGCGTTGGTTGACCAGAGCGATGGTTCTTAAAAGAGTATTTGACTTAAGGAGCGAAATACAACAGTTCGTGCAAACCAAAGGGAATCTGATTGCGGAACGTAATGATCCGAAATGGAGATGACAGACTTTTCCTTTTTGATGACCGACATCTCGTTGCATATGAATGACCTAAATACGCGACTACAATCCAAAGATCAACAACTGTAAAAGTTTATTTTTCACTTGGTTAGACTATAATAAATTTAGTTTAATCCTTTACCGAAATGTGAGCAAACAACGTTTGCACCTGAAAATATCTTCAGGACTGAATATGGTGTTGTACTACTTTACAGGGTCGGGTTGTACTACCTTACTGGGGTAAGGCAGTACAACACCAGGCAATGTGTAGCAAAGTTGAACCAAGCTAACATCACTCCAATCGCAGTATCTCTCATAATGCAAAACACATCTCCTTGCAGATATGTATAATGTTATGCATTAAGGGAAGGGCCACTACCTAGACTAGTTTCGCCCTTTACTTTTGCTACGAGTTGCCTGGTGTTGTACTGCCTTACTGGGGTAAGGCAGTACAACATCATATTCAGTCCTGAAGATATGTTCGGTTGCAAACTTTGTTTGCTCACACTTGGATAAAGGATTAAACTAAATTTATTATAGTCTAACCAAGTGAAAAATAAACTTTCAACATTTTTCTCTAAATCCAGAGTAATTTAATAAAAAGAAAGTGGCACACCTTTTGGCAACTCCTATAGGTAGAGATGACCTCGCTAATGCTTCTGCCTCACATCTCCACCTCTGGGCCTGGCTCCCACTGAAGAGACCTCAATAAAGGTCGAAACTTGTCTGGGTAATGGTCCTTCCCTTAATGCCTAACATTATACATATCCGCAAGGAGATGTGTTTTGCATTATGGGAGATACTGGGAAAGGAGTGATGTTAGCTTGGTCCACCTTTGCTACGAGTTTGCTTGCTGTTGTACTGCCTTACCCCAGTAAGGAGTACAACCTGACCCTGTAAGGTAGTACAACACTATATTCAGTCCAGAAGATATTTTCAGGTGCAAACTTTGTTTGCTCACACTTGGATAAAGGATTAAACTAAATTTATTAAAGATCAGCTGTGTTTATTCACATAATAGCTTTTGTGGCTAAGCTCAAACTTTGGGATGTACAACTCGCAAAAAAAGATTTATCTCATTTTCAGCTTCTCGCTGAGTCCAACTGTTCGTCTCTTGATGAATATGCTACAAAATTAGTCGTGTTGCAAAGTGAGTTCGAAGAGAGATTTAGTGATTTTCGTAACCAACAGTCTTCTTTAGATTTATTTTCAATGCCATTCAGTGTCAATACTGCCGAAATGCCAGGCTCAGTACAAACGAAACTGCTTGAGCTCCAAAACACCTCTTCTTTGAGAGAAAAATTATTCAATGTGCCTTTTCTTACATTTTACAAAGACTACATTTCTAAGGACAGATTCCCTAATCTTCGTCGGATTCCCTAATTCCTAATCTTCTGCTTTGAAGATGTGCGCTTTGTTAGGAAGCAGATACTTATGTGAGCAGTTCTTCTCCAGAATGAGGGATGTGAAGTCCAAGACAGGAACTCAGATTATGGACCAACATCTCCAGAATACTCTGAGCATAGCTACTTCCAACATTGATGCCAACATCGACAAGCTGGTCAAGGAAAACCCTTGCCAAGTTTCCCATTGACATTGTAAAAATGAATGTTATCTTAATTAAATTATCTTTTTTCAAGTATTGATTGTATTTACTTATCATGAACCCGACTCCTACCTACACTCTTAAATCTGAGTTTGTTTATTTTTATATGATTTATTGCAAAGTAGCAAATGCACAGCGTTCCTTCTGAATGTAGAAAACATCTGACAATTCTAAATACCGCATTATAACTTAGTGGCCGGGGGGCTTCACTGAAATTTTTAATTCGGCCCGCATAGTCTGAAAGGTTGAAGTTCCACGTGGTTTATTACAGGAATGCGGTATTCGAGAAAAAAGTGACCTCAGAATAACTTTTACAACATAGTGCGTATTTCTAATATTCCAGCCTTTGGACCTACAGTGAGTACCCACAGTTGATTTGTCATAGGGAAGAAGGGAAGGCTTAATTTTGTATTTGAAGTCTTTTTTTTTTTCGCAGCATTTTCAATAATTTCTTTAGTGTTCAGTTAATCCAAATACAAAGCTGGAAATTACTTAGGTGATGTTTATTAAGGTATAGTGAGACAATCGAACCTCCTTAGCTCAGTCGGTATAGACGTAGTCCTTCGGTCGGAAAGACGCGGGTTCGATTCCGTCCATGGCCTGAGCAACCTTTATGTGGTTTCTTTCGCTGAAAGGTAATTTAGCCAGTCTCATAAGGAGGTAGAGGGTTTTTTTTTTTCCCCGGAAACTCGGATTTTCCGTCCCTCAGAACAAGCAAACTGGCCCCGTGAACTTACACGGATCTACAGTCAAAAATACATACTTAGAAGTCCCTCACTGGAGGGCACAACCTCACCGGTCCTTAGGGACGGTATTGTGTACTTTGGAAACAGCTCAAATGCCGGTTGAAAGTGAAAGAAGCAAGCCCAACCTCTACCTGTATTCATCGATCAACACACAGCGAAATGTTTGCCGAGAATAGCATATATAACTGTGGTCAAAGGAGCCAATTATGCCAACTATGCTTTAAGATTTATAAAAATAAAGTGTTTGTGAACCGCCCTGTGGGTTTCCAGATAGGTTTTGCAAAATAGCAGCATCTCTATTTATGAGAAACTTCATTTGTATTATGGATCATCTATTTTTTTTTTTAATTTATGAAATTTCTTTTTCTTTTTTTTTTTTTAAATAACTATTTTATGGAATAATCAATTTCCTTACTTTTAAATTCCGCCTCACTTTGATAAATGTGAGTTCGGCTTTCCTCCTCACATCTTACAATAGAAAATCCGATGTCTTGCAGCATTTCCTTATACATTTGCACTCTTCGATCTTCTGCTATGTAATGAGTTTCTGGGATGCCGGTCTCTGCATTCTGGGACTAAATATCGGAAATATATGAACATTCGTTTTAATAGCAATGTTAATTTAAGCATACTCAGTATTAGCTTCTGTAAGGATTTGTTATGACATTTAAATAATCTTTTCGATGACCTTAGTATAATGAAATATAGTTATAGAGAATTTTAGGGAATAAATCCGTGTTTCCTAGGAAGGAAAGAGACTGGAGTTCATCTTACGGCAAAGTAGCCTAGTCCGTTTGGGAGCGATCAACTCATCTTCAGTTGATACTGAAAGATAAACACATTAAAAAAGAAAATGACAAAAATATACTGTCTGACCACAGAAGAGAGAGCTATCGCTGGCATTGCCAAGAAGAGTGAATTCATGTTGAAGGAGACAAAGGAATAAGACGATGTATGAATTCGTCACTAACACGCGAAATGACATGGCTTACACGTAACATTTTCCAACTATTGTACAAGCAAAATAGTACTACTTTAAAAATAGAATTTTCGAAATGGAAAGATAATTTTGCGACGTATAATAATAAACACTCATCCCACGAAACGCATTGATTACCCTGTTATCAGAATGGATTCGCTACTTCTGCCATGCGCAGAAGTGTCAAGGGGTCTCGCAGGTGTGGTCGGATATGGAAATTCGCCACGATGAGAAAATTAGCACTTTCCGTAATCCAATGGGGGGGACTTCGTAGTTATCGCTTATATCCCACTAAAGAGTACTGGAGATATTCTTCATATTGCCGGAAAACGGATGCAAGTGGGCAGTATAAAACTGACTCACTGGCTGGTGATAAATGTCCTTGATAAGGCTTACTTGCAGCGAGTAATTTAGTAATCTGGAATTTGTGCTTTTAAATGTAAACTTCCAAAGTGTTTCTATCACACCCTGAAATTTTAGGGAAGATAACCTTAGAGTGTTTGCATTAACAACGACGCATACAGATAATCGATTAACATGGCCCAAAGTATATCGAACCAGAGAACAATAGAGCAACGTAAAACAGTTTTGTAGAGGAACGAGTCTCGCTACATGATTTTCCAGTTTGATAGACATGTATGGATACGGAGGATTTCTGTGAAAAAAGTTTTTTTTATGTTTATTTATTTATTTATTTATTTTGTATTTATTTTTATTTTAAAGTGAGCATGTTGTCTCAATGATGAAGCAGAGGTAGAAAGGAAATGAGATTGAGTTGTTTCTCGTGGTATGGATTGTGTCACTGATCGTAATGCATGGGATGAGGCATGTGAGCTCCCTTATTGATATTCTGCATAATTATACCTAGCTAACTCGTGACAGTTTTATGCTGCTGTCCATTATCACGTTATTCATCCTTCAGTGACAGCGCTATCGTGTTTGAAATTGAATTAGACTGCTGGTTACGGCAGAAAGTAACCGCCACAAAGTCCCAATCTGAGCTAAGCAAAACATTGGTGGAATAAAGTGGAATACATAATAGAAAATGATGCGGACAGCTCGACATTAGTAGAATTTGCAAATTCTTTATTGGTTTAGAAAAAAGTGAATCAAATATTTTCCATGGCACTACATGAATTATGACCTAAGAATATCAATGACAACGTTTTGTTTATATGTGTACATCGCATGATTTTAATAGGACAGTACACTATGTTGATAAAAATATTTGGACACCTCACATGCCACTCAGATTTCTGATCCTACCATACACATATACTCAGGGAGTATCTGCGTAAGTCTGGTAACTTTGAGCAAGAAAAAGAGTTCTGTGCATCGAGTAATCACACTTACAAATGTTTACTCTGATGATTGTGTTCTGATCTGGAGATTACCCGGGAATGGTTCTAGCAGGACTGCATCATTTCAAATGTCAAGTTTGATGGTATGGGTGGTGATTCATTTGGATGAGGATTGGTCCGATGGTGGATGTGCCCAAAACTATGACGCCTGATAATACCTGCGACAATGCTCCATGCCATACTGTACTGCGTATCCGAGACTGGTTCCCACAAAAAAAAGTTGAAGTGCTGGACTGGCTGGCTAAGAGTTCAAACTTCAACCATGTGCAGCATCTTTGGGACCAATTAGAAAGTCGAATTCGCTCTATGTCACAGCGGCAGTCATGAGTATCAGAAATGGGGGTAACCTGGAGACATTTTATTATTACTCCAACCGATTCTCAAACCTTTCTCTATATCGACAGCGCGTGAAGAATATACAGAACAACGTATGAAAATATGACATCACTTTCAACAATTTCATACAGAGCGTACAAAAAGTCTAAAACATCTAAGAGACAGGCGGTCACTTCTTTCCCACATATTTTGAATTAGTGAAGTTTCGTTTTATAGCATCTAAAATAGTTAATGAGTTATGGTTTATATTGAATGTCGTAACCTGATAAATACTCAAAAGTTAATCAGAATCCCTTGGCTAAGAGCAAGCCATAACTGATTAATTTTTCAGAAGAACTACTGAAGAAGTTATTCTATAATTAGTACTTCTGGAGAATAATTTTGCCAACAGCATATTTTTGGGGATATCTGAGTTTTGGCTAAACAGTGATGTTATGAAATCGATGTGCATGCTGGGAAATATATCAGCAAAGACCGAACAGGCAAAAGGAAGGAGCACACGCATAATCAGGGAAGATGACTACTATTATATCGATAATGTTATAGTCCTAAATTGGTTAGCGTGTGGTATACAAGAAGTGCGTTTGTTTGTGCAGTCCAGGGTGGGAGTACATTATCGTAGTGGAAGATGTAATGATGCTATTATGGGCTATTTATTCAAAACCCAAAAAGAAAAAGCATTAGTATAGGAGAATTTTAATGTGGAAATATCAATGTCGAAAAGAAGGACAAGAAAAGTGATTGTATTCAGAGAATCTTTACAGAGAAGATTCAGTGTACGAGGATTGTATCGCGATAAGTATTAGAATTAGCTGGTTAGTTGAAATGTGATGAATTTATCTAACGGAAACAAAAACGTAGACACAATTGAAGGTTATAACCTTGTTCAGCACTAACACATAGTACGGGTTTGTTGTATTCAGCCGAACCATCTTTACTAGAATTTGGTTAGGCCAAATAAACCAGAAAATTAATGCTGTCCATCTTCTCTAATAAAGTATATGAAATAATAAAAGGATTGCAAAGAAAAGAGTGAGATTAAACATCCCAAGATAAATTTTAATCAAGGTGGAAACTGTGTAGAATGGCCTTCAGCAGCTGATTATAGAAGTAGTGATTTTATGTAAATTTAAGAAAGGAATCGACAGTCATTTATCACTAGTGGACATGCTATTAAAATGTATGTAAGAGAATAAAATAAAACAAAATCAATCAGCCAACGCCTTTCAGTTCCCCAAAGAGAGTAGCTGATAACATTTAGCCCTAACTGCCTTTGGAAAGCTCAGATTCATGTACCCTCAGCCAATCATAGACAGCTGACCAATCATTATCAATGATTTTAACTGGCATTCAGGGAAGCGAGTGCCACAGTAAACTGTCTCTATCTTGTGCCACATATTATTAACATTGTATATTATTGTATGAAATATAATGCGTGAAACATAATTGGCAAAGTTTTCGTTACGTTCTGTAAATATATGTACTATTCATAAATAAGTGAAATTCCAACTACAAAATAGTAATGAAACTTACTGATATCGCCACTAAAACTTGTGGTTTCTAAATAAAAATACATAGACATAATTGCAATAAAGGGATTTTGCATTTATTTTTGTGTACTTTTATTAATTGTAATAAGTGTTTAAATTCATAATTATTGTTATTCATTTATTTTGCAATTGCATTGGGAAATGTATCAGAATAACCACTTTGATACCTCACGACCTACCTTATGTAGAAATGCTGATCAAATTGCATTTTAATGTAATCTTACCTTTAAATGCTGAGTCCAGCGGCTATTTTCCATTATGTCGTTGAGTGCGTCCCAGAAAGGTACACTAGCGACGTATAACATGGCCAATTCCCCTCCTTCCGCTAACAGTGAAAATACATTTTCAAATGCCTTTCTCTGATTTTTTAACCAATGAAAACAGTGAATGGAAAATATTTTTGTAAATTGACCTTTCCATTCTGGAAGAAACGAAGCCCTAAAAAAAATTGCAACGAAAATATGCTCAGTTTATGTCTTGGCAATCAAATGTATAAGGTTTAATTTTGTTGTAGTACTGAATGTGCGATTCCAATTCATGTTTTTTCTTTTACAAAAAAAGAAAGAAAAAAAAAGCTCATTTATGCTGCAACCCCATTTTTAATAAACCGATTTTATTATTCAAATTTACAGATTAAATGTGCGCAACATTTTTTCACCAACAGAATATATTTACACGGATCTCACATACTTCCAGCAGAGTCAGCTAGGGTCTTTGTCGCCCGCATGCAATGTCTATCTAAGCGCCCCTGTAACGATCCAGGCGTGTGTCGTTCTTTTACGAAAATAAAAATTTAAATTATTTGAAATTTCTTAAATAAATTTTGACAGAACAGCCACATGTTGGTTCGCTAAAGGTAACGAACCGGGGTGTTGACCAGCAGGATAAACATTAAAAACCCGAATATTCAAAAAAATTCTCAAAAATTATTCTCAAAAGTTAAAGCAAATTTTGATAAAGCTACTTCACTTTAATCGTTGAATATAATGATACAGGGATTATAGCCTTCTCACCGACCAGAAATACTTGAAATTTTTTAATTAAAATTTTAGGGTTCTTGATTTTATATTCAATAAATTAGAAATAATGGTCTTAATCTAATTCCGCACATATATCATTTTCAATAGCTATTAACGCCAAATTAACAGCCTTTATTGTGACATACTTGTTCTTAAGTAGGTTTTAATCAATTTCAACTTGGAAAAGGAAAGTTCACCGCTCGCTATAGTAATAGGTAAGGTTAATAATATTCTTAATGCAATTGAAAAGTTAGGGAAAGTTAAATTATTAGACACAATAAAATTAAGAATATCGAAAGGGTTTTGAATATTTAAATTATCCTTTCGAAAAATATCCCAGAAAGCACATAACTTGTCATATACTTCTATTGCATTTACGTCTTTATTGTCGCCGTCCTTCAAGAGAATCTCTAAATCGTCACAATTTTTTCGTAAATCTTCGTTATTAATTTGTAGTAATCTATACAATAAATTGAAATTATCATAATATGTTTTTAGTTGTGCAAAACGTTCCATTAACGAACACATTGCAACGTCTACAAGTGTATAAAACACATTCACTCTAAATTTATCTTCTGGCGATTGTGGCGTTTCGTCATGAAGCTCGTAGTCAAATTGTCGTGTCTTCTTTCGTTGTCGAACTTCCGTACCAGTTTTAAATTATTGTTCTCCATCCACCTCTTCACTCAGTTCTTTTGCCGTTTTTAGAACTTCTTTAAAATATGTATCTGATCTATACTCTTGTAAGAATATTTTTTAAGTTTTCGATAGATTATTAAGCAAGAGTAATGTTCATATTTTTGTTGAAGCATTTTACTCAAAGGATTTATTCTGTTAAGTAAATCATGCGAAATTATAAGAGAACAAATAAATTGTAGTCCTTCATTTTAGCACATAATGATTGTGCTTAATGCTGAGTTTCTTTATTAAAATTTTCATTATTTAAAATTTCAAAAAGTGATCGTAAATTTCTCCTAACTGATATCGTAGAAGGCGGATTGCATTTTACTTTCCCATCGCGTTTCTGATTGCTGTTTCAATGATAAAAGTTTTAGGAACTTTAAAAGGATTGCTCAACGTTTGTAAGAGAATGAAAAGAAATGATATATTTCTTGAATAATTGCAAAGAAACTAATTGTATCTGCATTCACTCTGGCTGCATCGTTAATGATGGAATTTAGAGTATGAGCAGCACATGGCATGTAAAAAGCTCGAGGATTTTGTTCAAAAGCAAATTTTGGAGCCCATATTTTTTCCTTTCATATTTCATACCCTTGACCTCGCATGTCTTCAATGGGAATATTCCATTTTTCCAGCTCTTCTACTATTGTTCTACATAAACCACGTCCTGTGGAATCTGATATATCTGCAAAACCTTAAAAGGTTTCCCTGATCTTGACAATTCCATTGTCATAGGAAACAAAGCGAATAATAATGGTCATTTGTTCTGTTTTACTTGCATCAGGTGTGCAGTCTAAAAGTATGCAATAATATTTAGATTTGCGAATTGATAATAAAATTGTATCCCTGATTGCATTACTCGAAGTTTCCAATATTTCATTTTGACTGTCTTTACCCAAATAGTGCATTCTATTGTTTCCTTGTAGGGCCCTTTCAACATAATTTTCCATAACGGGATCAACCTTCGCAAACAGTTAGACTAATTTTAAAAAAAATGCCGTTATTCCTTTCATGTAATTTACCAGGTGATCCGCGAAAAGCTAAATTTTGGCTACCAAGTTATTTTATAATTTCAATCAAGCGTTCTAAAGCACTCGTCCGATGTTTCTTTTCCATTTCATACATGCTTTGAGTCTGGCAATCAACAATAGTTTTGATTTTAAATTTTTATCTATCAAGTTCCTTCCATTTTAAGAAAATTTTCATGTGAGCTAAACTAGTCTCGTGTCTATGTATGCAAAGTTGTACTTACATTTCTCCCACCGTTCTACAAGACTACTTGATTCAGTAGGTGCATAAAGTTTGCAACAAAAGCAAAAAACAGAATTTATTGTTTCGGAATAAATGAGCCATGTTCTTGGCACGAGCTCCCCGCTTTCCATTTTTCTATTATAATATGTGTAGCCAAATTTACGACCATATGTATCTCTGGGATATATTATATTTTCTTTTGAACAGTCCCCATTTCAATTAAAACAACTCGTAATTTTTCATCAGTATTTCCCCATTCACCTGGATCTTCTAAATGTACAGAGACTAACAATGTATTAGTTTCTTGGTCAACTACAACTAAATCTTCTCCTAACTGTTTTTCACTTAAATCCTGTGTCTTGTTATCTTGTTCAACAGTTGTAATAGTACTTTCATTCAAACTGGATGATGTGCACGGTTCGTCAACTCTGATTTCTGATGTATCGAGTGGGTTACAATCTGCATCAGAATATTTTAATATTTTAACAAATTTATTAAGCGCCCCAGTTCTTAATATCTGCTTCTTTCGCAGCATGACGCTTACGATTTTGTGCACCAGATAACTTTTTTTTAAATTTTTGATTCCGTTTCTATTTTATACCCACAAGAAATTATTACAGAACACGACACAGAGACTAAACAATAGTCCGCACTGCGCTACTGTCAGTAGCCTATTGAGATACGTACTGTTATTAATCTACTGTTGCTCTCCTGTCATTACTGCGACATTGTAAAATTTTATTATTATTTTAACTTTGTGTACTTGTGATTTCTATTAATTACTTGTGATGTCTTTTTTCTTTACTTTATACTCCTTTATATTCCTTTATTCTCCGTTATTCTAATGTAGCTGTGTGCGCTTTCTCTCTCTCTCAGAATCTCTCTTGTTTATATTATTACGTGCTATGTTTACAAGAAAGTCAAATAACATTTATTTACATTACTATGAAATGTACACGAATTTAAACATTATGGAGATTGCTTTCTCTATCCTTCTATAAAAACTCTTCAGCAAAATTTAGAACTTTTTTTCTTCAACTTTAAAATACTTTCTTTAACATAAAACGTTATCTACTCTCAGTTTAGAAATTTTACTTATTAAACTCCAAGCTTACTCACAAAGAGGTGACCTAAATCTCTCTGTTAAGTTATCTTTACAAATTTGATATCAACTTCTAACATGCCAATTGATTCTCTTAAGGACACTTCTTAACCTTATTAAACATTAAACATATATCTTAAAAGTCTTTCTAATACAACTATAAGAGGAATTATATAAAGGTTTTGAACTTACAAATGCTCTGTATCTGACAATTAGTCAAAAGTCTTTCACTAAAAGTTCTATGGCAATTCTTTCATCTCAGATTTTCATCTGGAATTCTGGCTTCGGCTATATCAATTGGGAATGTAGCAGGATTCGTACAGTTCCAGAAAAATGTTATTCTCACACGGCGAAAAGAAAAACTTATGAGCCAAGGTACTTCGGGAAATTTGCCTCGCCTTTTCTCCTCTACTTGGGCTCGCCGAAAATGCCTGGACGACTGTTATCTCGAGTAGCTTGAACTGCCACCTCTAAAAAACTAAAAATGTTGCCTCCAAGACAAATGAAACTGTTGTCAACTGTCAATCAGGATCCCTCTGGACTGGAAACTTTTCTCTTCTATGGCGTTTATGACTTCCCCTTTCGGCAATTTGAAAGTCCTGTCTGTGGCCTAGAAGCCGTTTCTCTCTCTAGCGACATCACTTACCGAGAAGCTCCTTTCCTGGTAGCAGGGAACTCCTCTCTCATTCAACGTCTGGATCCGGGATGCTCTCTGACGATGTCTGGAACCGAGCAGCTCTGTCTCTCTTCGGCAACATCTGGCACCAGGCAGCTTTAGCAATATCTGGAACCGAGCTGCCCCTCCTTAACAGCATCTGAAACCAGGAAGCCTCTCCTGTCTCTGTGGACATCTCTGGAACTGGGTCCCCTCTACTTCTGCAGCAATCTCTGGATCCGTGCAGCCCCCTTCTGTTTGCTTCAGTCCCTTTTTATTATACCTCATCTGAGACCTTGCATGAAGTTTGGCAGCCCACAAAGAATCAGTATGATTCTTTCATCTTAAGTTTGAAGTTTGACACACCTTTTGTTCTCCTCTGCTTTCTTTTAATTGTAAGTTGTCAGCCATTGGAAAGTTGTTTGAACCTTTCTGACTGACTTAGCAGATGTTTACACTTAGCGCCTGCAAGCCTTTCTCATACAAACAAATTTTAATAACAATCTTTCTAATCTATTATATGCAGCTTCTTCGGCGATATAAACATTGCCTTTGTTTTTAACACTAACATATTCTTATTAAAGCAGTATTTACAGTTAACTTCCAGAGTGTTATTTACAATAACATCTAAAACAAACTATACAGAGACAAACAAAGTTTATTTTTATAATATTCACATGGGACTTAACCTAAGTAAACAATCAAATGTAATGTGCTTTGGAATATTTAAGCTACAATCGAGTTTTTATAGTGCCATATGACTGGTTACGTAGCAACAAATGTTTTGTACGGAAATTCGTTTCAGTGCATAAAAACCATTCACTGTTTCACTTTAGATTTTGAAGGCAAGCATTTAGCCAGCTCTCGCTGCAAAATTGTAAACATCCGGCAATATACAATTTTTTTTAAATTTTTATTCGGCCTATCTGGCCTTATTTATTTTAGTATTGATCATTCTAAGAATTTTTTGTTTTTATGATGAAAATTTTGTTTCTTAAAAATGAACTTATGACCTGTGTCCTGGTACCCCCTTTGTAGCAGTGCCTAGATGCACCACATGCTCTGCATATCCGTTTTCACAGGCACTGTCTCCCAGATATATCCGAGATTTTGTGACTATTTGGAACAAATTCTGACTGTGATGTCATTTAATTTATCATAAATTACTGCTCACGAAGCTATCATATTGACAAACTATGCTGTGAGATGGAACCATCATATAATGTATTATCAAGGCAATACTTAATCCTTACAAAAACAAATTGGTGAAAGCTGTTTGATGTTAGTAGTAGGGGTGTCACAAGTGACCAGATCAAGATAAGATAAGGAATCGTGACGGCATCGGTTGATGACGTCATTGTGGGCGTGGCTACATAGGATTCGAATGTTATGAATTTCCCTGGAGAATTGTATCAATGTCTTCAGTTTTTGTATTTTGGTTCGCGTATGGCATTATGGGTGATGTTAGAGATAAGGATTCGTGTCAATGGCTTCAGTTCTTGTGTTTTGTTCGGATATCATATTTTGGGTGATGGTAGAGATAAGGATTCATGTTGTGATCGGTGGGACACTTCTGACCAGATCAAGATCAAGATAAGATAAGGAATCGTGACGTGAATGCTTTTTGTTATGAGATGTAGATAAGTGATGTCATTTGTTAGTTGTAAATAAGTCACGTTATTGTTTTGAATGGAAGATGGAGATATATTAGTGTATAAGGAAACGTGTCATGATTGGTGGGACACTTTTGACAAGATCAAGATCAAGATAAGGAATCGTGACGTGAATGTTTGTTCTTATCAAGTTTGGAATTTTGCTGAGGCCGTTGTCTGTCAGGGCATCACGTGGTGTGTTTGGTGATATTTAGAGATAAGAATCATGTCGTTATGTGTTTGGAAATTTCTGGGGAACATATATCTCTCTGTGATATATCACATGATATTTTGGTTTGGCTATGGAATTGTGGGCGATGTTTTTGAGATAAGATATCGTGAAATTTTCCCAGGGCGACACACATCCGTCATTGTCATCATGTTTGGTTGTCTATAGATGGCTGTACTAATTTCTAATACATTATGGGGTATTTCTTTTCTGTTAAAAGCTGAGAATTCTTAGAGTAGAGTAAAGCAGAGTCGTGATGGCGACACTGTTTTGAGGTTTTTCTGAATAATTTAATTATAGCCTAATGTCACTCAAACATACATTTTTTATCTTCTATAGATGAATGTACTAATTTTCATATACGTTTTGGGGTATTTCTTTCCTATTAAAGGGAGAGAATTCTTAGAGTAGAGTAGAGTAGAGTCTAGTGGCAGCTGTGTTTCGAGCTTTTCTGAATAATTTAATTATAATCTGGTGTCCCTCAAACACACATGCACATTAGACATGAAAACATGCTAATGTATCCATGTTGATACTCTAATATGTATCCTATGATTATTCTTTTTCGAAAAGAAAACTGTTCAGTATTAGAATTAAGCTTACCGAAACATACAAGCATTGATTATTGAAATTATAATTATCAATTGCTATGTTTAAGTTAAAAAATAGATATTTCTCAAATACTTATATATTTGATTAGCATTCACATGTTTGTGATGACACATATCCTAAAATTAGTCATTCTTCGTTACCGTTGGAATTTATTGGCGTACTAAATTAATGCTAACATTTAATTTTTTAAACCAATATTGACTATTAATTTTACCTGCGATTCCTTGTGCTCTTAACCTATTTCTATAACTGAATTTTTTTTTCTTTAGCATTAATAATTTTAAGTAATGGACATTTGTGAGAAACAAGGTTTTTGAACTAGCCCTTGCATTTTCTTTCAGAAATTTCTATTGCCAGCACAACAAATATATAGTTATTTCTTATTATTTCAAATGAATATTAGCTCTGTAATATATTCTTTGTTAATTTCTATGTTACCTTTTATTTGACTGTAATATTATTAACAAATGGCTCTGTAAATTAAAATAGCCAAATTCTTAGAGGATTGTAACTTTTCAGGTGAAATCTTCTCCACTAAAATTCTGACAATTAATTTAATACCTGATTATTCCTTTTGATTCTGAGATTTGATAGTTTCTTGAAATATCTGAGTGCTTGCATGAACAAATAAGATTTTAATTCAATGAATCAAAAAAACAATCTCTGGTTACTTTGTGGCATGAAATTTCACAAGAAAAAAATAAAAATGTTATTCTCCTTCTTAAATTTGTATAACACATCAACGATACCCAATTGTTCATTTAAATTTACACATTTTATTTGAATAAAATATTATTTACAAATTGTATCTACTGAATCTAACATTACAGAAAATAAATAAATTGAAAAATATATCAAAGGTTCTTCCCATGCTTGTGGAATTGTCATCATATGGTTTTGACAATGTGACTCTCATCTGAAAGTTAATTTTTCATTTGGAGTTCGTTGGGAATTTATTACTGTAGTAAAATTAAGGGTTGTATATTTATTTCTTTGAAACCAATACATACACTTCTGATAACTATTAAAAACACAGAATCTTTCGTTATGTTTCCAAAAGCATTTAAAAGTACACGTTATGTTTTCATGTTTTGGGCATCCAATTTCATTTAAATCAAGAACAGGCCTCCTTGGCAAGTAATATGTGATATTTATATGTTAATTCTATCATCCAATTTCTTAGTTTGTCCAAAGATAGTGAACCAATTTCCCACTTCAGCTGATGGTTATATTTTATTAACCAAGAATTCTGTTTTTTAACTCTTTCAGGTAATTCTTTCCAACTACAAGGTGATTTTGTCATTGCATATCTTACACTAATTCCATCAGAAATACAAATTTCTTTAGGAAATAAATTTGAACTCTTATACAAAAAAAATGGCAATCAATTATAGCAATGATAACTGAAAATTTATTTTTCACCCACTGTCGATTTTTCATAATCGTTTTCCTTCATTCCTCTTCTTCTTCTTAGATTACTTCATATGGCACCACAAATAAATGGTTATTTATTATTATTATTATTAGAGAGGGCGCTTTAGCAGTAAGCAGTCGCAAGCACGCTATTTCGATGCTCCCATATATTAAGTTGCAAAGTAGATCTTTTCTTGTGAATTAAAATTTAAAGTACATCAGTGAACTCCATTCGTCAAGACGAACATACAGATGTAAAAACTGTAAGTATCTGTTAAGTAATAAGTAAAATATAAGTATTCAAAGTTCGAAGTATAAGTTGGTCAACTACGCGAAAAGAGAACAAAGGAAGTCGCCATATTAGAAATTACAGCAAGATCGTCAGACAAGAAATATGAAGTGCTAGAAATGCCAAGAAGACGTAACGCGGGAAGAAAACCATGTAACATGTAGGAACTGCCAAAGAAACATGCATTTTTTTATGTTCAGGATTGTCCGAGACTACTTGGCAGCAAAAATCAAACAAGAATCGTGACGAGTGGAAGTGTCCCCATTGCAGAGATAACAAAGGAACGTCGCCTTCGACCGCAGGCGGAAAACAGCCAACGCAGAAAACAACCGCAGGCAGTAAACAGCTATCAACAACAGAGGGAATTAAAAACAAAGAAAACAACAACAGAAATCCAGGTGAGCCATCTTTAAATGCATTACTTGAAAATAGATTACAAAACCTAAAAGACTGTTTAATCGGTTTTGTTGGAGAACTATTTAAAAAACATACCGCACAAATTACAGAAAAATTTGACCAATACGAGGCATTTATTAAATGTAATAATAACTCGATAGAAGATATGTTACAGACCGTTAGAGAAATTAAAAACTGCATCAAAGAGCTAACTGAAAGACAGCATAATTTAATTAAAGAGACAACGGACCTACGGTAAGAACTAAACTCTCTAAAGCAACAGTACGAGCTCTCCAACCAACAGCAGAACAAAAATGACCTCCTCATAAATGGTCTTCCAGAAATAGCCATGGAACCTCTAAGAGACACTGTGATACAACTAAGCCAAAAAGTCGGCTCCCCCATTGAACCAAGAGACATCCAGTCAGTGCATCGGTTACCACAAAAAAGGAAAAGAGAAAATAATACCCGTCCTTTTCCCCGTCGTAGTGCGACTCACCAACAACCTAACAAAAACTACACTTATAAAAGCAAGCAGGATTAAAAATCCAGTAGTAAAGGATCTGAAAGGAGACCACGACAACACCCCAATATACTTGTCTGAATACCTTACTCCACACTATCAGAAAATATTCTACCAAGCAAGGAAAGTAAAGACAGAAAACAATTATATGGATTAGAGACAGCAAAATATTCCTTAGAAAGACACAAGACTCAAAACCAATCGAAATAAAATCCGTAGATGACCTCAACAGGCTGTCACATTGAAAGGAATATTGACAACTCGTAAAGAAGGACCAGCACCCCAACCAAGATGAATGCACACCATCAAGCAGACGTAATCACCCCGGAACATGATAATTGCCACATTCTTAAATCAATATCAGAATGGAAACAACTGACAATCCCCAAAAAAGGACTATCTATTCTCCACATCAACATCAGAAGCATTCAAAAATACTGGCTGACCCTGCAAGCTTATCTGAAGGAAGATATAGACGAAATAGACATTTTAATGCTGACTGAAGTATCTACGACAAAAGAAGAGGCATCCTCCTACCAAATGCCACACTTCCAACAACACAAACACTGCAGACAAACAAAACGAGGCGGTGGTATAATAATATTTACCAAACATAAACTAGAAGTAACAGAAATAAAATATAAATTAGAATACGCAGAAAACATATGCATCGAAATTAAAAACATCAAACAAGAAAACTCCCTGATATTAAACGCAATATACAGACCACCCAACTTAAACACCACAAAATTCCTAGAAGAACTAAACAGATCGCTTTCAGCCACGAAAGTAGGCACCTCAAAATACTTGATAATAATAATAGACATTAATATAAACATTAGGAACATCAATAACAACACAGAACAATACCTAGACCTATTATCGGCATATAACATAACCCCATCCATACAGTCATATACACGAGAAGAGATAGTTGGAAACACAACAACCTCAACCTGCATTGATCATATAAATATAAGGGCCCCTCCAAACAGCCACACAGCAGCCGTCATAACATGCAAACTAGTAGACCATTATTTCACAGCATTGCAGTTACACAATGAACCAGAACTCATAAAAATCACTGAGACTACAAAACAGTATCATAGCATTGTAAACGAAGCAATAGTGAACGATGAAATCAGAAAAACAGACTGGATGCAGATAGCATCTTTAGACTCTGCTGAAGCTGTATATAATAATCTTAAACTTGCATTTAACAAAATATACAACAAAGCATTAACAAAATATACAACAAAGCATTAACAAAATATACAACAAAGCATTAACAAAAATAAAAATACACCCCCAAACGAAACAAAATCCATGGATAACAGACAACATACTAACAGACATACAAAGAAAAGATGCCCTATGGAAACAACTTAAGAAGTCACCGAACAAAATCGCTTTAAAAGCTGAATACAAAAGAAAACGCAATCTCCTAACAACCCAGATTCGAACGGCAAAAAGAGACTATTACAGCAACAAATTAACAACAGCACAGAATGACATAAAGGAAACCTGGCACCTGATTAATGAAATGCTGGACAATATACACAGAACTACTGCCACAGAAACAATAAAACACAGCTTTGCCTGCGACAACAAATCCCTCAAACAGTTGGCAAACAACTTTAATCAGCACTTCGTGAACTCTGTCCAAAAGCTACAAGAAACAACCTTCCCTCACACATACGAACATTCTCCACTAGGTCCACGAGCAACCCAGTCGATGTGGTTCCCCACAGTAACAAAAGAAGAACTATCACTGGCAATTCAACAAATTAATCCTAACAAAGGACCGGGGATAGACGGAATCAGACCAAAAGACATCAAGAAACACTCAACCGACCTACTTCCAGATATAATAGGAAAGAAATACCCCAAAACGTATTGCAAAATTAGTACATCCATCTATAGAAGATAAAAAATGTATGTTTGAGTGACAGGCTATAATTAAATTATTCAGAAAAATCTCAAAATAGTGCCGCCATCACGACTTTACTCTACTCTACTTTAAGAATTCCCAGCCTTTAACATAGAAGAAATACCCCATAATATATTGGAAATTAGTACAGCCATCTATAGACAACCAAACATGATGACAATGACGGATGTATGTCACCCCGGGAAAATTCCAAGATATCTTATCTCAAAAACATCGCCCACAATTCCATAGCCAAACCAAAATACCATGTGATATCACAGAGAGACATAATTTCCCTAGAAATTTTCAAACACATAACGTCATGATTTTTATCTTTAAATATCACCAAACACACCACGTGATGTCCCTGACAGACAAGGGCCGCACCGAAATTCCAAACTTGATAACGCCAAACATTCACGTCCCGATTCCCTGTCTTATCTTGATCTTGATCTGGTCAGAAGTGTCTCTCTAAAATAAGCAAATCACTTGAATAATTAAATAAAAAATTGCAAAAAGAAACATTGGCGTGGTTTGTCGAGTGGTTACCGTGTCTACCCTCCAAACAATAGGCTGCGCGTTTCAGTCATTTCGGGGATACGGATGTATGCAGTTATTATTATTATTATTATTATTATTATTATGTAACACCTCCAGGGGGAAAAAACGTGAGTTTCTTCCAACAGGAGAAAACTTCACTTGCACGTATTAAACGTGATGTCTATAATCAGTTAATCAAAAAAAAATTGTTTTTTGATCGAAATTTAATATTTGGAAACCTTACAAAATTTGTCTCGTCACTTGATTGTTGTTGCAGTCGGATTATTTGCAAAGATAGAACGTTACGAAGGTATTAATGAATTACGAATTTAATGTTTCGCTGGACCATTTTTCACTTCATCTCTAACACTCAAAAATCACACCATTTAGATGAAAGAGAAAAAATTTTACAATAATAGTAAAATAAAATAAAATACGATAAGAAATAATAAAAATACATGAATAAAAGCAATAAAATAAATAATTAATTAATAAAATACATAAAAATAAATAAATAAATAAATAATAGCCATAATACTAATAATAAATGATACAATACAATAACTATACAATATATTGTATACAATAAATATACAATATAATACACAAGCACATTATTTGAGTATACGAATGAAACTCACTTGTTTTCTACATTCGCCTGGTAATATTCTATTTGGTCAGAAGAATTTTCCCTTTTAGCAAATTCAATCATGTTTTTTATGATATCTATGGCTACCAGTTTCTTTAATTTCTGACAGTTTGGTAATATAATGTTTTTGGTGGTATCTCCAGTTCCACATCCGATATCCATCACCATCTCATTTTCACTCCATTTCAGCAGTGGACGAAGTACTTGGAAGAGCTGTTTTGCATCTCGGATCTGACAGTTGTGGTATTGGGCGTATAATTTTGCATTTGGATTCATCTTGATGCTGCGGAAGAGAACAGAATTAAATTTACATGGAATTAATAATATTTTAATAATAATAATAATAATAGATAATTTATTACATATGATACATACACTACATAGGTTTGATTAGTATGATACAACATTGCATACATTTCTTTATATTTGATGCATTCATGTATTCTGATAATAATAATAATTTTTTTCCCGCAGCAACAATTATAATAATTTATTACATATCACACATACATACATTACATACTTATCATTACATATGATACAACATTACATACATTTGTTTACATGCGATACGTACATTACATGCATTTCATTACATATGATGCATTTATTTTTTTATTTTTATTTATTTTATTTTTTTATCTTGGATGAGATGAAATGTATTTTCTCAGCTTTCATCCTCGAAGCTTATTTGTGAGCTTATCCGAAGATGACACCAGGTATTATTTATTGGTGAGACGCTATGAAATCAAATCTAGGTTTGATTGGCTTGATTTCCATTGCAGCCGTTCATTGAGAAATTCGCACGCACGCACGCACGCATGCACGACATCTTGGATGTCTTGATGCATCGCTGAACTGGAAGCCTGAACGAATATATTTTGTTTCATTGCGTTTGTATGGTATTTTGGGTGCGTGTTTCTTGTTCATAGTATGTCCTTAGAGCTCTTTTCAGGCTATTGTAGTTTGTAAAATTTCTGTATTCAAAAGGTAATTTGTTTATCATCTCTGGGATGTTCAAGTTTCGCGTGGCCTTTCCGTAGTGATTATTGTATTTATATGTGATATAATTAGTTGTTTGAGGTCTTGTTATACGGTATGTATTTCTGACTGTCCTGTAGTTGGCATCGAAATAATGTTTTAGCAAAGCTGCATAGTGACATAAATGTTTTGCTCTCAGTATTTTGTGTTCTGACATTGCAGTGTATATAAAGTCGTTATTTTCTCTTTGTTACCAAAATATCAGTTTTATCATTTTGTACTGTAGCGACATTAATCTATTTAGTTTGTAGGGTGCACAGAAAGCATACGTTGTTATAGCGTATCTTAGTATATTTTGGTATAGTGCTTTGTATATTAGTGTTCTTAGGCGTGTGGGAACTATATCTTTTAACCTGTAGAGTTTGCCAGTTATTCTTCGGAGTTTGTTGTGTAAATGGTTTCTGTGGCTATTCCAGTTCATATCTGCATTGAAGTAAATTCCAAGGTATCGTATTGTTTCAACCTGAGTGATTGTAGTGGTTTTGCTGTTCTCTGTGTGATTTTTATGTTGCAAAGTGGATGTTGGATGGTTATATATTTGTTATCAACTGGTCGAGTCAGTGGATTTCTGCATATCATTAATTTTGTCTTTTCTGAGTTTAGGTGTATGGAGTTTTTCGTGAGCCAGTCTGTGATCAGATTTATGTCATGATGCATATCTGTTTGGGCTATGCTTGCGTTATTATGGATGGATATTATAGCTGTATCGTCTGCGTATTGGAATATCTTACCTTTGAGAGGTAGCTGATTAATATCCATCAATAATAATAATAATAATAATAATAATAATAATAATAATAATAATAATAATAATAATAATAATAATAATAATAATAATCTATAAAGCATTATGTGAAAACATTTTAAGATACGCAATTACGGGCAGCAAGGACAGAACAGAAAATACAGGTAACCCTCGTATAACGCGGATGTTAGGTTCCATAGAAATGCCGCGTTATATAAATCGCGTTATGCGAGACTCAGATCACACAGAAAAAAGTAGGGTTATGTTCCGAAATAGTTGGTTTTTTTCTTCTTTTTAATTATATAAGCAAAATAACATATCCAACCAAAAAATATGTTTATTTAATTCAGATATTTCATGTAAGTTAAGAAAACATATAAACAATTAAAGAAATACATCGTACAAACTTATAAAAATTACAAATTGTAGGTAAATTTCATTGCACATAATGCATAAATGTTTTAGGTAAAATAAAATAAAGTACATATTTTAATCGTCATCACGGTCTTCAAAACTAACATTGTGTAGATGTTCTTCATTCACGAGTGGCCGGACGTCCTCATCACTTGAAATATCTTGGACATCGTTTGTATAATTCTCATACGTCAGCTGGATTAGTTATGAAGTCGGTAATAAGACCTTGACGGCCACTATGCTGCAATTTTTTATTAAGTTCATAATACGGACCTGAACAAATATCCAGTTGTCTCGTGAATTTTCCGGAGCGCTCCATTGAGGGATCATTATCAGTAAAATAACTTCCTAACTTTCTTGCTAAGTCCAATCCTTCTGATAATTCCTTTAAACTGAATTCTTTAAAGAATTCAGTTTAACGAAATTAGGATTCATCTTAATGCTTCTTCATCACGTGTTCATCATTATATGCTTCTTCTTCTTCTACACGGATTCATCACGATCAGAATCTAAGGTGGAACTTTCCCCCCCATTTGGTTCGACATCATCTATTAATTGTACCAGTTCCCTCTCATTTAAATCTGTTTGCTACTTATAACTACATGAGCCATACGGGCAGACGCAAATTTTACGACGATAAAATTTGACTTTTAAGTCGCTCGGTGAAAAATATATGAAAAGATAAAGGGTTACTACAATTTGTAGACCGCGTTATATCGAAACCGCGTTGTGTAAGTATTTCCTTATACGAGGCTTATCTGTATTTAAAGTGAAACACTTATGACACTACACAGTCATGTTAAAGCATTACTTCAGTCCAGCCTACAGAGTAACCAGAACAAATCAGATAACAAGACCATAGACAACAAACTACATAACATTTAAATATAATAATCAATGTGCGCACTTTGATTTTTTCGCAACAAAGTCAGTTATCACAATGCAACGTCGTTACAGAACTCTTTACGGGAAAACATTCACATTCAGATAATGCTATCCGACGTTGGTTTGTTTTCTTGCTTCCGGTACATTATCATCTACTGCGTTCAACGTACATGCATTGATGACGTCCACAGTCACACACAAGGTGAAATAATATCAATACGTCGATAACACTGCATTGTTAAGAGTAATAATAATAATAGAATAATAACAGGCAGAAGGTCAATTTTTTTTTAAAGTTCATTATTGTGTTATTTCAGGGGTGTCAAACTGGTGGCCCGCGGTTCACGTACAGTCGACGAACCCTCAAGGAAAGGTTTTTTTTAAAAAAAAAGGTTGGTTGCTTTTTATAATGAAACATAAATACCATATTTACTCGAATATAACTTGCCCTAGCGTATGACTCATATCTCTGATTTTACTTTAAAAAATGAAATTAAAAAGTTTGCATACACATCGCACACGAAAATAAAGTTTAACTACTTTCACGTCGGGGTCATAACTCGCTACCTGCTGTAAACAACCAGCCCTCTCCAACTGACACTATATTGCAGAGGCAAGAAAAACAAGTAGTTTTTTTGTACCACTGAATACAGAGATATTTGTTGTCTGTGTAATATATTTCTCAAAATGTGTAATATATTTATTTAGTGCAATTAGAGACAGCTAATGAATCACATGTCCCCTCCCATATTAACCATGCTGTTTAGACTCAAGCATACCATATGTTAACCGGCAAACACAGTATCTGACTAAAATCTATTATTTTTAGTTAGATGTGTGTGTGAGTGCACCCACTAACTCAAACACAAAGCTGCAATAAAATTCTTAAACATGTTAAAACTAAGACATACAGAGTGAATGTTGTTATGGCAGTTTCAGATATTATGGAATTCAGTTGAAGAGAATTAGCGTTTCAACTCAAAAATTGTCGGCTTGACTTCGTGTTTTGCTAACGTGATCTTTTGTTAATACTGCTACAATCACACGCACATCGCTGCTCTATCTCTATTGGCCTACTATTGCTGTTTATTTCACAATCTGCTTTCTAAAATCTATCTAAAATCTTGTAAATTACTTGTAATTTTTACTTGGAATAATGGGAAAGAAGATGACTCTATTTGGGTAGATGACTTTGACGAGGCACACAAGGAAATCGTTCTCTAGGACGGAAGTAGCGATAACGAATAGGAAATTCCTGGCAAGTCATCCCCATTTTAAATGTTTTCCTGAAAACTTTAGTTTCCAAAAATCCCCTCATGTATCTCGCACCACGATTTTTTAGCTTTAATTTTTGGTAATAAAGTGCGAGTTATAATCGAGTAAATACGAAATCGATTTTTTCATTTTCATACGGCATTTATAGTTACAATATGGATGCAACGACCTGCTATAATATAATTGCAATAATAAAAATTTATATCGCAATTTCAATGTCAGATCCGATCCTAATCAATCGTAAACTACAGGGTGTCCACAAATGTTTACCCTGATTATAATATATTATAACTCTTCAGTGGATACTTGAATTGGAACACAAAGTAAGACTTCAATGCATAACAATTATTAATTAAAAAATTTTTAATTTTTAAATTATTAAATTTTAAATTTAAATTTTATTTATGCTTTCATTGTTAATTTATAACGGTGCTGGTAGCGTGTTGAAAAAATTGAATTCTATTGGCTACCAGCTGTTCACGTGACACACAGCATATGCGCTCATGTGAATCCCGTCTATGAGTTGATTATATCTTGCAAGAGTCAATCGGTGATCTTTGAAGCACATGTCAGTGCGCGGAACACGATTCAACGACAACCTAGCAGTGAGAGAATCCCTTATTATTATTATTTTTTATTTGCAATAGTATCGTGCACTGATCTACAATTTCGTGCGTTTTTATTGAAACATTTCCAACCAATTCAAACATTCGAACAATTTTATAAAAACTGTTATTAATAATATATTTATTCACCTAGGCAATGTCGCTTTCTAAGACAACAAGAAAAAGAAAATTGCTGATGAGGAGAAAAAATTTCAAGAAAAATTGGAATTGAACTACTACTCCACTGAAACAAAGGCAAATTTATGTGCGTTATTTGTAACGAAACAATTAGTGTCGTCAAAGAATATAATATAAAAAAGGCTTTACGATAAAATTTACAAAGAACGATATTCACGCTTTGAGGGTAAACTGAGAGAAGAAAATTAAATAATATGAAGAATTCACTTCAAAGTCAACGACAAATATTTTCAAAAATTATGAAAGACAATGAATCAGCAGTGAGAGCCAGTTATGAAATCATCTATTGGCGAAACATTCCAAACCTTTTTGTGACGGTTCCTTGGTTAAGGAATGTATGATAAAAGCAGGCGAAAACGTATGTCCCCAAAATGTGCAAGTATTTCGCGATATTTCTTTGTTCAGAAAACTGTGATCGAAAGAATAACCGAAATGGCAGATAATCTGCATGACCACTTGCAAGAAATATCAGCAAACGTACAGTGCTTTTCAATTGCACTTGACGAAAGTTTCGATATTCACGACGTGGCTCAAGTTTCTCTATTTCTTCGGGCTTGCGACGACAATATGAATATTACTGAAGAGTTCTTGGAAAGGATTTCCATCCAATGAAACCGCTCCAGGGGAAGACATTTTTGACGCCGTGTGGAGCATTTTGGAAAAATAACAACTTCCTCTGAACAGGCTCGTAGCAGTGACAACCGATGGTGCTCCAGCAATGACAGGCAAAAATAAAGGATTTGTATCAAGACTTGCAGCAAAGCGAAAGGAAATGTATCCAGACATTCCTAAACTGCAATCTTTCCACTGCATTATTCATCATCAGCAGGTCCTGTGCTCCAAAGTATTGGAAATGAACAGCGTACTCAAGCCTGTGGCAAATACCGTGAACTTCATTCGATCCAGAGGCCTCCATCACCGCCAGTTTGCACAATTTGTTAAAGACTTAGAGAGTGAATTTGAAGGGCTACCTTGTTACACATAGATTCGTTGGTTATCTTGTTCTAAAATCAAGTTCTAATAAGATTTTTTTTTTACTTTTAGAGGAAATCAAATTGTTCCTAGAAATGAAAAATCATGATGCTGCATTTCTTAATGATCAGACATGGGTACAAGATCTTGCATTCTTAGTTGATATTACAAAACATTTGAATAATTGCAATGTCGAACTTCAGGGGAAAGATCAGTTAATAACACACATGTATGATGCACTGGCAAGTTTTAGATGTAAATAATTTTGTTTCAAAATCATGTAAAAGAAAATATTTGAAATTCCTTTCCTATGTGCGAACAATTAAACAATAAGAATCAAAGTTTTGCCTTTTCTCAATATTGTCCCAAACTAGAAAAGATTAAAGAAGAATTAGGCGATTTAAAGATTTTAAGGAACAAGAAGTTTCTTCGTTTTACAGGTGCTATTTCTTTTAATTTCGAAAAAGCTCATATTTGTATCAAATGGAGTTTAATGATATCCATATTAATGATTCCATTCTAAAAGCCAAATACCAAGAAGTTGGTGTTCCAAAAATATACAAAAAAATATTCAAAAATAAAAACGTTTGCAGCAAATATTCTATGTTATGTTGGAAGCACCTATTTATCTGAACAATTATTCTCATGTATGAAAGGTAACAAAACAGCCCACAGATTAACCGACATCAATTTTTCTGCCAAAATGAGAGTCGTATGCTCACAATCTTTGAGTCCAAATTTTGGCAAGCTGGTTGACAATCAGCGATGTCAAGTGTCGGGAAAAAAATAAAATACTACACTACAATAAATTACTATAATTATATTATGCAAGTATATATTTTAACCGAAAATATCATTTTTCCACAAAATATTTTCATTAACATTTAAAAAATTCCCCAAAATATAGACTCCCCCACCCCCCAAAAAATAGAAGTATTTTATTTCAACACAAACACACAAAATTTCAAACTAATGGGAAGCTCTATACATTTTTGTGAGGGTTATTAATAAGAGTTTATACTTTTTTAGACTGTACAGATATTTGATTTATTCAAATAAAATTTAATTTCGGTTTAATTTGGACTAAATGCTATTTATTGTAAATATTAATATAATAAAATATTAATTTTTTTGAGTAGTCATAATCATTATACTATCATTTATTGTCTTGTAATGACTTAGAATTAATAAAATGTTTGTTATTCATTTTCCAATTTATTTATACTAATTTTTTGACTTCCATTCCACCTTAATTAGTGAAGGTTGTTTTAGTCGAAACATTTTTGCAGCCCAAATTGAGTTCTTTGACACTCCTGTGTTATATGATCGGTTAGGACATTCATAGCAAAAATTATACCATATAACTATTTTCGCTTTCATTCACTTTATGCTACCGCAACAACAAAAATGTTATTGAAGCAAACAGCAACAAATCACTTCCTACACTAGTGAGCGCATAGGTTAATTAACGTTGTTTTTTTAAATCAATAAAACGATGTGGTATGTGGATGTTACAATTTATAACAACAGTACCCAAAATGATTTGCATATTACATTATTTTATCTGCAACCTTTTTATAGTGATCTGATAAAATAATTTTAGTTAAATCAAAGGATATAACGTGAACTTACCTCTTGATACAGAAATACGTTTTATATCCAGCTTTCAACTGAGGGTAGAAGTTCAATTAGTAGCACTCTTGTATATTATCTACTCGTTATGGATTGGTCGATATGTATAAACAAACTGATGGCGACACAAAAAACGGTAGAGATTTCCTTACAAGAAAGTGTTTTTTTCTTGCCTTTTTTATTTAGCTTGTGCCTTGATAGAAGAATACAGAAGAAGAATTGATGCAGGTTATTGACCCATGGAACTGTATAATCGCGTACTATCAATCTACACTCTCCTAAGACAAATCTCTCTCTCATCCGGAAGTTTACAGCATTCTTTATTTAAGCAACCCCGATCTTATTACAGGAAGACAGATCTGCTTCCTTAAACATATCTAGAGAACATTATAATATGCGATCCAGCTCAATGATTCTGATAAGTCAAGTCTTGCCAGTCATGTCATAGTACTGGATACAGAATTCATTCGAAAAACACCAAGGTATTATACAGGAGCTGATTTTTATTAAAAAGATTGCATACGAGAGCTGTGAAGTCCATACTCGTCATCCTAACCTGAACAAAAGTGACTCTCTTAAGCCTTCCTTGTGTGTCCGGAAGTTATCTTACACAATACTCTTCATGACTGTGTTAAATAATTTATAATAATGATAATTTCGGTGTATTTCCTTGATTTATAATAGATACAAATGTTTATTTTGTATCTATTATAATTTGTATCTAATTTTTGATTGTTTTCAATTATTTTGTTTCTGTACTGTTCGCATAGAAAATGATCTTGACACTAGACCAATTATTTTGCTTCTTTTTAATAAATATCAAAATAAGTGAATGCTTAATGTATTTGCGTAAAATAATCCTTCCTGCAAGATCTTGTTTTACCTCACCCTTATTTATTATAATATTCCAATTGACAATCAGACAAGTTTTATCTTCTTGGATTGACTTTCATATGTATCCTATCCTGGCACAAACACAGCATCATTATACCTTTTAGCCTACAAAACCAGGTATACTTTTCAGTTAAAAAAAAAAAAGATATATATATATATATATATATTATATATGGAATGTTTTTTACCTTGGGTATAATAAATGTTAAAGATACCAAGCTATTTTAAACCTGGTTTTTACTCCATTTCCCAAGTAAGCAAACAGACAAGTAAGTCAAGTTCGCACCTGCACGTAATGCAAGTCTAAGTGACCCGTAAAGTAGTACAAGTTGAGGCAACTCGTGGTAAAGTCAGAATAAGCTCTGATCACTATTCTTAATATTTACCCTTAATGCAAACCCCATCTCTTTGAGGAGATGTATGATGCTATGCATTAAAGGCAAGGAGCTGCTACCGAGAACCCATCGTCTGGGTAGGCTCATCCTTATCCGAGAACTGCTATGTCTGGTCAACCTTAAGAAGTACTCAATGACACTGTTGACCATCATTCTCAACCGAGCGTTCGACAGCGTCCGGCACTCCTTTCTGTTTAACATCCTGCAGAAAGTCGGGGTTAGCAGTGGACTGCTTTCCATCATCAGAGGAAGCTACATGAACAGCTCCACCTGCCTCCTCGTCAACGGACACCTTTCGGACCCCATTAACATCCAGAAAGGGGTCAAACAAGGGTGTCCCCTCAGTCTGCTACTCTTTGCACTAGTCCTTGAGGCTCACGTGCTCTGAGAGGGATTCCACTACCGCTCACCACGGATGACTCCAAAGTAATAGCATATGCGGACGACGTGGTGGGTACCCTCAGGGACAACGACTCCGTATGGAACTTCTTCAACATCTTAGAGAAGTTGAAAGTGTTGGGGTTAACACCCAACCCCAACAAAACTAAGAACAAGACGTATGGAGTCTGGGACCTAAACAACATCCTCCATGGGTCTCGTCCCTACAGGAGAACCCCTCATCATCCTGGGGATCCAATTTGCAGCAGAGCCCGTGCTCGACGTCCAACAACTTATGAACACCAGAGTCGAGAGTCTCAAGGACTGGACAGATGGACAGCTGTCACTCTCCTCCAGGTCTACTGTCATCAAGACCATCTTGTGCCCTATGTACCAGCACGTCGTAAATATAACAAACATCAGCGAGGATTAAGAAATCCTGCTTTAGAGGAAACTCCCGAAGTTCTTCTGGGGAAATCTACACCAGGAGGTTGATATCAAGATCCTTCAACTTCTAGAGAAGCTGGGGAGCTTCGGCCTCCCCGTCCTCAACATCAAATACCTAAGGAATACCGCCTTCCATCTTAGCAGGATACTGCAGACCAACCATCCTTACAGTTATACTGTGCGGTATTTCTTAGGCTTAAGCTTCCCCTTTTTGGGATCCCAGCCCACCAGGCGTCCCAAGGCGGATATTGTTCCAGAGGTTTACAACAGACTTTGCCAGCTAGTACAACAACTCCGCTCCTCGGGTGTCAACACTGCCGGGATCCGGAACAGCAAGATGTGGTACGATGATCTCTTTTACATCCTTCGTACTGACGTTCCGGATCTAGGAATCAACAACAACGACATCCTCTTCGGCCACCTCTCTAAACATCGTGGTTATCCGTCGAGGAAGCACCTGGCCTGGAGGATATCCTATGGACACCTTCCAGTCAACGTGAATAGCTGGTGGTTCAACAACAACTGGAACCCATTATGTGGATTCTGTAGGAGCACGGACACCGTAGCGCACACTTTCTACGCGTGTCACATTTCATCTTCATCTGGAGGAGGCTAAGCGACGTGCTCCGCATCCCCCTCATACTGCAGGAGCAAATGATCTTCCTGCAGTTTGCTCCACCAGCTAACAACAGTCAGAAGTTACTAATAGTCATCATCAATGAATTTAAATAGCACATCTGGAAGGTAAGAAAACCTTTTTCCAACTATGCTAATCATCCCAGTCTGTTGGATCTCTCTCGGATCGTCCTCTACATGTTCTATGGTTCTTTAAGGAGGTTTTTACATCTTGAGAGAGAGAGGCTTTAGGTGACACCAGATTTAACAAGTTGTGTTCACCTCCAATCCTGTGTAATGTCAGAAATAACACCATCAAGTTCTGTTTGCTGCTGTTTAACATCTCCATCTGCAGCAGCATCTCCACTCTTAGCCATGTTTTTGGTCTTTGCGTCCACTTTGAGGTCTCGTTTGGTCATTGGTCTCCAAACGGAGGTAACTTGGGAGAAGAACCCAGGCAGCGCAGGCCTATTCGAGGCGGGCTGCCCTGGAAGGAGCAGGTCACCTGGGACCCGGTTACCTCCGTGGTCCTTTTGATTTCTTGACGCAGATCTTCGAGGAGGGTGAAGAGATATCATCTGATAGCTTTAAGCTAGCAAGATGCGAATAATGAGCTGAGGCCTATTTTTCTTCTTCTTCCCTAATCCTACCTCCTCACTCGCCCTTCCCATCCTATTCTGCTTTCTCTCCTCCTTCCCTCTCCCTCCCCCCCAGCACCCCACCTCGACCTATCTGTCACTTCCCTAGCCATCTTTTCCTTCTCTTCGGGGACCCTCTGCCCCCTTTTATTTTTCAATAGGCCGATGATGGGTTTTTCCTTCACTTTCACCCACCTCAATAAAGGTCGAAACCGGTCTGAGTAGCCCCTTGCCTTTAATGTATAGCACCATACATCTCCTCAAGGAGATGAGCTTTGCATTAAGGCATAAATATTAAGAATAGTGATCAGCACTTATTTCAAATTTACGACGAGTTGCCTCGACTTGTGCTACTTTACGGGTCACTTAGATTTGCATTACGTGCAGGTGCAAACTTGACTTATTTGTCTGTTTGCTTACTTGGGAAATGGAGTAAAAACCAGGTTTAAAATAGCTTGATATATATGTTAAAGATACCAAGCTATTTTAAATCTGGTTTTTACTCCATTTCCCAAGTTATTGCCTACAAGGGTTGTTTGAAAAGTTTGGTAAAAAAAAAATTAGTTAAACACATGTTTTTGGAAAAAAATCACCTTTATTTCTCGTCATAGTCACCATTGGGGTCTACAGATTTGGACCAGAGAGTTTCCAATTTTTTCATTCCATCTAAAATGCAGGATTAGTCAAATTGTGCAAAATAGTCATTAACAGCCTTGATGACATCCTCGTTCGAAGAAAATGTTTTCCCACCGAGCCAAATTTTTAAGTTTGGGAACAAGAAAAAGTCACACGGGGCCAAGTCTGGAAAATACGGTAGATGTGGAACCATTCGAACCTCAATTCGTGCAATTTTGCCATTACCACGGCCGATGTGTGGGACGATGCATCGTCTTGATGAAAGTGTATTTTTTTTGTGCGCCAATTTTGGCAATTTGTTTCCTTCATTTCTTCTTTTAAACGGTTCAACAGTGATGCAAAATAGATTCCGGTTATTGTCTTACCCTTTTCCAAATAGTCTATCATGATAATTCCTTGGGAATACCAAAACACAGTGGCCATCACCTTCCTTCTTCGTAAAACTATAAATAGGGGTTGGCGATTAAGCGATTTTACGAGATTTTATGATTTTACGAAAGTGATGGCCCTCGTAAAACCTCTAAATGGGGGACTCAATTCGTCTTGGACAGATGAGATTGAATTGATGGAATATTCCATTTCCTGAGAAACATTAGCAGTTTCAATCATATTTTCAATGCAAGTGATATACAGTATGAATAAATGAAACTCTCCTATGATCTTAATTCCAGTATGACTAAATAGAAAAATACTGAGTAAAAATTGTAACTTATCCGTAACTAATAAGTTTTTGAAATTAGGATGTTTTATTCCTGAAGAAGTATTCCATGGATCGTTTTAGATCATTTTTATTCTATTTTAGCTATTGTCTATTTTTGTTCCATTGGAAATTTCCTTTTGCGTATCTTGTATGAAAGTTGTGGTGTTTTTGTCTGCAGCTCTGCATTTTGATTCATCTTGATTCTGCGATAGAGTAGAATATATATAAGCTTTACTAATGAGTTGTATGAATTCACCCGTTCATCATCATCAAATTCTTGCCACGTATCCACAAGATATAATAGTACTACATGAATAATTTACATCATTACTAACTTCCTATCTACAATTTTCCTCCAAATCAGTCTGTCACCTGTCAAGACTCCAACATTTTCAGATTTTATATTTCTATCTTCTAAAGCACTTTGTATCGTATCAATCCATCTATATCTTGGTCTTCCTCTGGGACCTTTTCCTGCCAACCTGGAAAAGAACACTCGTTTTGCTAATCTTTCTTCGCCCATTCTCTTTTAAGTCACCATACACCTGAGATTAGCTCTGCTAATGCATTCCTGGATGCTGGCAATGTCAAGTTCATTCCTCGTTTCCTCTTTATCCTTCTTTGTAATATGATATTGCCATTGATGCCATCTGTTCGTGCAAATATTAGAGTCCTTTCTCAGGATTCTCATATCTGTGGTCTCTAGTCTTTGGTCAAGTGTTTTACTTCTGACCCAGCTCTCAGATCCATAAGTTAAAACTGGTTTGAACACTGTCTTGAATACAGCTAATTTAGTATTCCGACAAATTTCTCTCTTATTCCATATACATTTATTCAGTTGACTACCACACCAGCTTTGTTGATTCTGTTGGCTTCTTATGTTGATAGTACCCATCTTGAACTCTGGTGATGTTGAGTTGGTTGTGTTTTAGGATTTGTTCCAGTAGCTGACTTTTCACTGTTTACCCTGATTCCATGGCGAAAACAACCTGGGCCTTGTTTAACCGTGGGACGCCCCAGCTGGCATTTATATCCCCTTGAAATTCAGCCTTTCAAGGGGATATAAATCTATTTAGAAAACAATATTATTTAAAAGAATACCATAATAACAATACTTCTGTTGTTTATTTTAAATTACTTCACAATACATTTTAAATAAATAATATATTATTCTCCTTTAATTTTCATCTTCATCATCATCACGACGCATATCAAGGATTGAGGCCTAGCGTGGCCTGTTCCGGCCTTAGAATTCATCGTTTAAGAGGACGTCCTGGTTTTCTTTTTCCTAATGGCTTGTACTTTAAGGCTTCTTTTGGTAATCTTTCTGGTTTCATTCTTTGAACGTGTTCCATCCATTTGTGTTTATATTTTTTAATTTTTCTATTACTAATTCTTGGTTTAATTCTTTCATAATTTCTTCGTTTCTTTTGTGATCAAATAGGGTATACTTTGCAGTTTTTCTCATAAACTTCATTTCTGCTGTTTAATCTTTGTTTGTCTTTTTGTTTTATTGTCCAGATTTCGCTTCCATACATTAAGACCGGTAGGGCTAATGTATTGTATACTTTTAGTCTGTTTTGTTTTTGAACTAGGTTTGGTTTAAATATAGAGTTAATTACTCCTGTTATTTTTAAATATTTTGCAATTTTTACGTTTATATCTTTTTCATTTTCATATGTGATCATACATCCTAGGTAGTTAAATGAATTCACCTGTTCTAAGATCTCGTTATCTACTACTATTTTAATTCATGCTGGATCTTGTCCTTTAGAGGTCATAGTTTTTGATTTTTCTGTTGATATTATCATACCATAATCATTTGCTATCTCATTTAGATCTAAAATAGCTTTCTGTAAGTTATCTTCAGAGTTTGTAATTATTATTTGGTCGTCGGCAAAGAGGAGAGTGTTTAAGTTAACTGTAGGAGAAATTTTAATTCCTTGATGTAAATGTTTACTCCATTTTATTATTATTTCATTTAAGTAGATATTAAATAGAGTTGCTGAGAGGGGACATCCCTGTCGGACCCCTTGGTTTATCTCTCTCGTATATGATAGCTCGTGAAATCTTATTTGTATTTGATTATTTTCATATATACTTGTGATAGCTTTTAGGATATTATTTGGTATTTATCTTTCATTTAATATGTTAAATAATGTTTCTTTTAACTTTGTCAAATGCTTTTTCAAAGTCAATAAATGCAATATGTGTTTCTAAATTATATTCTCTTCTTTTCTCTATTATTAATTTTAGGCAAAAGGCCGGGTCTATACATGATCGCTCTTTTTTAAATCCATTCTGTACTTCTAAAATAAAGTTTTCGGAATATTTCATTAGTTTGCTATTTAAGATTCTGCTATATATTTTGTAACAGGAATTTAGTATAATGATACCTCTATAATTTTTAGGGTAATCTCTATTACATTTTTTAAAGATAGGAATCACAATTGCTTTTTTCCATTCTATTGGGGGATACCAGTTGAATAAATTTTATTTAAAAATAATAAGAGTGTTTCTTTGAATCTTGTTCCTGCGTATTTATGTAGTTCTGAACCTAGCTTATCTTCTCAGGTGATTTTCCGTTTCTTATTTCTTTCAGGATGATTTCTAATTCTTCTTTAGTTATTTCCTTTTCGTTTTCGTTAATTGTTTGCCAGTTGTCTTTTTTAAAATATTTGTCTGCCCACAATTCTGTGTAGTAATTTAGAAATTCTTCTAATTTCAATTAGGTGTTTAATTTTATCTTTTCTTTGGTATCTAAATTTAAGTGTTTCTCAAAATCTTATATACATTGGGTCTTATTTCATATAAATCATTTCTAAATTAGAAACAAATTTGTTACATGATTCTCTATGTCTTTTTCTGACTTCTCTTTTAATTTTCTCCAGGTGAACACACAATAATGCTTAATAGTATCCTACGTGACCGTAGGGTGCTACTAAGGAAGATATGTAAAAATCGCCATTTATGTGTTGACACGTTGAATGCGGAGTTCCAGGCATCGACTGGAACATAAATCTGCAAAACCCATTCAGACCCGAGGCACACAGCATGGATTTCCATGGTGGGACCGCAAAATGCGAGACTCACAATACTCGAACCAAACGTAGCTTCGTCTTCAGCGGGGCAAAGGGCATGTGCAGTAGGACGTGATAAGTTGGAAATCTGTGTTATGGAGCAACGAATCACATGAAACTGGTATGGGTATCGGGAAATACCCACTGAACCTTTCTTACTAGAGTGCGTAACACCAGCCATGAAATTCGTGACGGTGGGAGGTATGATCGTTTTTTTCCTGGTTTGGCCTCAGACCTCTGTTTGTGGTGCCAAGAACTTTGAAAGTTATCTGTACATTTTAGAGAATGTAATGCTGCCTATATTGTAGCGTTTCTACGGAACTGATATTGTGTCTTTGAGGAAGATAATGCAGCATGTTATAAGACTACTTTTGTAACTGCGTGCTTTGTGGACATGAACACCATACTTGACTGTCCTCCACAGATCCCTGATCTCAAACCTATTTAAAATCTGTGCGATGAACTGAACAAGGGATATCCACCCCCAAAACAGTCCAGGATCTCATTATATGCCTACAGGAAGATTGGGTTTAAAATTTCCATTGATCGCTATTGTACGCTTATGGAAAATATGTCGCGTATGATTGATGAAGTTTGCAGTGAAAGAAGGACTTTTACATCTTATTAAGGTGGGTACCTTGACTATTTGAAGGTATTTATAATAATAATAATAATATTCACTTAATTACATGTTGTAGTTTAAATAATAAATCTGACTTTTTTTTAATAGTGTACATGTTTTCACATTGATGACTATCATGCAGGATATTTATCAGGGGCAAACATTCCAAGTGTGCTAGGTGTACGGTGCTCATGCACGAAATATCAGTATCACCGATATTATATTTTTTCATTTATTCCCGTTAAAGACTCCACTAATTGTTGTAGACTTTGCGTGATTCCTAAAATTAAACACAATATACTAATGCTTCATTGTCCTCTACACGATGATAATAAAGTATTATTGCTTCAGGAAGAGGCGCTTATCGCCGCGTAAACATTGCCTCACATTTGCGTTAATAGCCAAGGTGTGCTTTCAAGATGTATACACCTTTGTGCCCTTTGAAAATATGTAAAGAGAGCGCAGCAGATCAAATTCTTAGCGTTGTAGTATTTTTATACCGCTGAGAAGGCGTGGCTAAATGAGTAAGTAACAGTTTCAGCTCTCCCAGCACCTAGCATCTGTGATTGGTTATTGTGTCAACCAATCCCATTGAACTTTGTCACTTTTCATGAGTTGAGCGCTTTCTGTATGATGGTTGTATTAAAAACAGCTACTACAGATGTTTTCTGGAACTGAAATTTGAAAGTGTATGTTAGGAGAAAAATAACCTACATGGTCTCTTGCTATGCAGTATAGCATATGATGAGGTTGTAAACTTTTTTAACGGTATACAGGCATTTTTATTCTAGTCTACAGAAATAACAGACAGTAAAAAATATCTCTTCCTGAATAAAAATGAATATTCTGTGTATTGTAAGATGTTGTTGATCTACAAAAAAATAGCACGGGGAACTTCCCTCTGGGATCCAGTAAACAATTCAACAAATGATAATCGTAAAAGTGATTGAGATATGTAACCTTACACCCTCAACGATGGGGTGCGTTTACTGTCTTAAAATTTTATTGTGAATTGGCCTGTTTTGGCCCACAGCTGGGTTGTCATAGAACTCGTGTTTTATTGCAGCAATAAAGCACGTGTTCCTGTTTTTGTTTCATCTTTTTCTGATTTGTGATAAAAATTAACTGTTGTGAACAGCGACCAGTGTTCGTTTGCCTTCTGTGTCTAGTGAATCACTGAGTGAAGTGTGAATTGTAAATTTATAGTGAAACAAATTTAATATTATTTTACTTGTTAGTTTTATGATTTTTTTTGCTTTTAAACTGAAATAATTTGATTTAGGATTTTGGGATTAATTAGTTGATTTTTAATAATATATACCGGTCAATTTTTTTATGTATGAAATTTTGATAAAAACTGTATTAATTCTGAATATGTTTTTTTTTCTTCAAGAATTAAAGATCATTAAGATCGATGTAAAATGAAAATAATGTATTTATAGTTCACATCGACAGAAAATTACACAAAAAATGCTAAAAGACGTTTATTGATGTAATTAATTATTTACATCAATAATTATAAAAATTTATTGATGTGATTATTTGTCTCCAAGCTTTGCTCCCCGCCCCTGGAAAATTTTCTGCAGATGCCTATGCATATGGTGAAATTGATGTGAAATTTGCAGAGGGGATTGCATAACCCACACAACAACACACCCAACCGAAATGAGCACGTGTCGCCACTGGTATTTACATATATACAATTAGAGCGGTGCAATTTGTGTTCGGTTCAAAGAATTGCGGAGTACATAATAAAAAAAATAATAAAAACACATTGGAGCATCGACCACTTGATGATTAAATGGTTCGTCATAAAATCAAAGATTACTGCATCTTATTAGGTAACTTACAGTTTAAACGCTTAGGAACCAAACAAGAGAGAATCAATCCTCAGTAGTATTTGCTTTTGATAACAGTTTTTCCCCAATTAATTTTCAGTCTTATTTATCAGAAAAAAGAATGGGGTAGTACTGTTTTAGCCCAAAATTTTGGAAATAGTTAAGCAATCTGACGCATTTCTGCAGAACAGCTAGGCTTTAAAAAAATAAAAAAAAAAAATAACATGGCCAACAACTGTCGCCACCTGGTGTTCTTAATCTAAGTAGTATTAAGTATGAATATCGCATATTCTGCGCCTGGGTTTCTTCGAATTTATTCGGCAATAATAGTAATAAAATAAAGAATCTACTTGTACCGAAGATTTAATTTGAAATCGGGTAAAAACAGGCTGAAAAAAACTTCTACTGTTTGGTAACACAAATCAAACTTTTAATGGCTTTGTTCTGAGATTAATCATCATAGAAGTTATTACAAACTCTGTAGACACTAAACTCCATCGTCTGTAATGAAATACGGAAACACTACTTCTGAAATTTTCATTGAATTCAAGGATTCTTCGTGTGTGAGTATGTGTGTGTGTGTGTGTGTGTGTGTGTGTGTGTGTGTGTGTGTGTGTGTGTGTGTGTGTGTGTGTGTGTGTGTGTGTGTGTGTGTGTGTGTGTGTGTGTGTGTGAGTGATCATCAGATTGCAGCTGAATGGCATCTTTCTAACAACTGTTTTATTCAAGGTCACTTTTCGCAAAGCCTTTCCAAATCCTAATTTCTTTTGAGGATTTAACCAAAGCGATCATTAACTGTTTCGTTATTTTTAACTTCTCAAAAGTTTAGACTCATCCGATTAATAGAAACCGTAAACAAAACACTGGACATACGAATACACTTTATAATAATACATGTTTTCATTATTTGCACGTTGTCATGAAATATTTAAAATCGCTTTACTGGCGTGTATAATCATTAAAGTGTAATCCAATATTTGCTTTCCATCGTCTGTTTTCCTGATGACTTTCTGGGCAATGTCATGCAAATCTTGTATGAATTCACCGAGGTGCTCTGAAGGGATACCAGTTGAAAATGCACAGCGAGATGGAAAGTACCTAAAATATTAGAAAAAGAGAAATAGTTTATTAAAAACAGGACAAAAAATCTTTAAAAATGTAATTCAGTTAAAATAGACTAAATTTTTAATTAAACAGTAATCATACAATACCAATATACCTGGATGATATCTACTTCTTACCTTTCTTGGCACAAGGACACTGTATTTGTAGATTCCATAAAAAAAACTTAAGTGTTCTTTTTCGTTTATGATACCATTTCGTTCCTGTTCATTTGCAAAAATACATGCAAAAATATATACAGCAGCAAATTTACAATTTGCTCCTGTATCTCCAAATATATTACGTCCTCTTTAAAAATAACGATATTTAAACATTAAAAGCTTTATCTATCGAGATTCACTTACATAAGGAATAAATATGACAGGTAATTGCCTGACTCATAGATGGAATACTCATTTATTTTTTATTTTTATTTTATTTATTTTTTTGCCAAGAACAAGTCGCACTTTATTGACATGAGTACAAAGTTTAGTAGTCTATTTATCCGGAGAGGTCGTTGCGATTAACAGAGCGATATTGTTATTGCTTAACTAATATATGGCAAATGACCTTTTTGTGTGTGTCAGAATCAAGCCTTTTGTTATTTATCGAAAGAATCGTAGGAAAATATATCATACATTAGTGGTCTCTCGACAAAAGTATGGTACATACTTTGCCGAATGACCAGTAGATGGCGGTAGGTATGAAATAAGCAGATTTGACAAAGTATTCAAATTTTGTTTTCGGGGAGATTATATTTCTCGTAAAGCCATTTAAAAAAGGTTGTTTAATTTGTACTCGTGATGTAAAACTTATTAATCTGTGTACGTGTCCCAACACTCAGGAAAGATAAGATGCATGCTGTTATTGTTGTTATTATTATTATTATACGAGAAACAAATATACCGTGAGAATCGACTGTATACGTCAGCGTATTGAAAGTGGCACATGAATCTTACGGAGTAAACAAAATGGCGTTATCCTAAAGGTCTGGCAATTGTAGGCCTCATTATTACTCTTAACTGTAGGCAATATTATCAGCTAACAGGAATGGAAGAATATCACATCAACCAAGAATATCCAGAAAGTTAATTTGGAGGGACCAAAGAGGATATCCTCAATGAGAATACAACAATATCTTGGTGATCCAATGTGGTGAGTGTAAGCATAACGATGTCTGAGAAATACTTCATTCCATAATGCATTCAATCTGTGCAAACTGGTGACTGAGATGTAATGGCCCTAAGAAGTTTCTTCCGCTAGTAATGCGGCTTTTGGTTTTAGTGCCCGGAAGGATGAACTGAATATTAATAATATGCAATATTTCAGGATAATGCAATACAGCCTACACTGTGGAAGTTTTATGGAATCGACAATGCACCATGTTATATGCATGTGTGGTTTAACATATGGAGCATCAGATGCAATCTGGATCAGTGCAACGAATCACCACACAATGGACTGATTAATGTCGTCTTCCTCCACTCCTCTCTCTCTCTCTCTCTCTCTCTCTCTCTCGCTGATGTGGAGCAAGTATAGCAGCATTTTAATGCAGTATATCATCAGAAGATGCAAACTTAAAGAGGTCAATGTGGCGAAGTAGACGGACGATACATTGCAAGCCTAGTAGTAGGCCGGTCACTAGCGTCCAAATGCTTCCGGTGGGCGTGGTTTTAGTTCGCGTATGGAATTGTGGGGAATTTTTTTTGGTTCCTGTATGGAATTGTGGGGGATTTTTTTGGTTTGCGTATGGAATTATGGGTGATGGTTGAGATAAGGATTCGTGTTGTGATTGGTGGGACACTTTAAACCAAATGCTTCTGGTGGGCATGGCGTTTGGAATATCAGGAATTTCCCTGAGGTCATATGTGTCAATGGCTTCAGTTCTTGTGTTTTGGTTCGCGTATGGAATTATGGGTGATGGTAGAGATAAGGAATCGTGTCGTGATTGGTGGACACTTCTGACCAGATGAAGATCAAGATAAGATAAGGAATCGTGATATGAATGTTTGTTGTTATGAGATGTAGATAAGTGACGTCATTTGTTAGTTGTAAATAAGTGACGTTGTTGTTTTGAATGGAAAAGGGAGATATATTAGAGATAAGGAAACATGCCGTGATTGGTGGACACTTCTGACCAGATCAAGATCAAGATAAGATAAGGAATCGTGACGTGAATGTTTGTTGTTATTGAGTTTGGAATCATAATTTAATTTAATTATATGCTATATCACTTAAACATACACTTTTTTTTAACTCATGATGGCGACAGTCTTTCGAGGTTTTCTGAATAATTTAATTATATGCTATGTAACTCAAACATACAGTTTTTTTTCTTCTATAGATGGTTGTACTAATTTTCCAATACATTTTGGGGTATTTCTTTACTGTTAAAGGGTGGGAATTGTTAGATTATGTCGTGATGACGGGTGTGATTAGGTTTTCTGAATAATTTAATTATAATGGTGTCCTTAATCACACACACACACACACACACACATTAGACATGAAAAGTCGCTAATGTATCCATGTTGATACTTTAATATGTATCCTATGATTATTCTTACGAAAAAAAAAACAAAAAAACTATTCTGTATTAGAATTATGCTTACCAAAAACATACGAACATTGATTATTGTATTACAATTTTCAATTGTTATGTTCAAGTTAAAAAAAAAACAAAAAAACTTACATTTCTTTCCAGAATGGGAACATCTTGGTACTATCTAGGTTTTCTGAATATTCCAAATTGTTGATTAACATATATTCACAGAACACAAACACAAGTCTGAAAAGACAGTTCACATTTTTATTATAGGTTACTGTGGCTAACATATATTCACACCACAAAACATAGGAGTTGAAAGATATTTCTGTAAATAACCAGAAAAGTTAGTGGACTACTTAATTTACTTTAGTATCCGATTGGTTCTCTGTATTAATTCTTTCCCACTCTTGCCCAAGCTTGGTGGGAAAGTCTATGTGCCGTTTTGTTTAGGGTAAGTGTTATTTCCGGTTTCGAATTCCGATTGCTGTTAGAGTATGGAATTCAGACAAGTGAAATTATTATTATTATTTTTTTTTTCCAAATTGATTGGTTATTTTCTGTATTTTACTTTTAAATGTCATATTCTAACAGAATAACTGAGCAAAATTAATTCTGAATATTCTAACTTGTTGATTATTAACATATATTCACAGAACACAAATACAAGTCTGAAAATGCTGTTCACTTTTTCATTATAGGTTACTGTAGCTAACATATATTCACACCACAAAACATAGGAGTTGAAAGATATTTCTGTAAATAACCAGATAAGCTAGCTGACTACTTAATTTAGATTACTATCCGATTCTTTCCCATTGTTGCCCAAGCTTGGTGGGAAAGTTTATGCACCGTTTTGTTTAGGGTAAGTGTAATTTCCTGTTTCGAATTCCGAGTGCTGTTAGGGTATGGAATTCTGACAAGTGAAATGATTTTTTTTTTTTCCAAATTGAATGGTTATTTTCTGTATTTTACTTTTAAAATTCAGTTTAATTACATATTCTAACAGAATAACTGAGCAAAATTAATTCTGAATATTCTAAATTGTTGATTATTAACATATATTCACAGAACACAGATACAAGTCTGAAAAGACAGTTCACATTTTCATTATAGGTTACTGTGGCTAACATATATTTATGCCACAAAACATAGGAGTTGAAAGATATTTCTGTAAATAACCAGAAAAGCTAGTGGACTACTTAATTTACATTACTATCCGATTGGTTCTCTTGTATTAAGTCTTTCCCACTCTTGCCCAAGCTTGGTGGGAAAGTCTATGCGCCGTTTTGTTTAGGGTAAGTGTTATTTCCGGTTTCGAATTCCAATTGCTGTTAAAGTATGGAATTCTGACAAGTGAAATTATTATTATTATTTTTTTTTTCAAATTGATTGGTTATTTTCTGTATTTTACTTTTAAAATTCAGTTTAATTACATATTCTAACAGAATAACTGAGCAAAATTAATGAATAAATAAAATGTGAATTTATTTTCCAACACTGTAGATTTCTCAGTAAGTCTTATCTTAAAGATATCTCTCTTATTCGGTCGCCAATTTGTTGTACCTAAGTGAAAAATCGTGTGTGTGTGTAGTAACGTGTTGGTTTAAAATATCTAATGACTCTGTAAAATAACCAAATTCTAGCAGTATTGTAACATTTCAGGTGAAATCTTCTCCACTAAAATTCTGGTTATTAATTTAATACCCGATTTCTTTTGCTTCCAAGAGTTGACAGTTTCTTGATATATTTGAGGGCTTGCATGAACAAATAAGACTTTTAATTCACTGAGTCAAAAAAATAAATAAATAAAATAAAATAACAAAAATCTGGTTAGTTTGTGGCATTAAATTTTACAAGGAGAAAAAAAAATTTTATGGTCTTACTTAAATTTGTATTTTGACTGTTGTCCTCTCACCCTGACTCTTTTTTTTTTACAGTAGGGATATTTATATATTTTAACACAATTATTATATTAGATATTCTTTCCAACACAAAAAAATAATTATGTATTCTTATTTCAAATGAATATAGCTCAGAAAGAAAGAAAGAAAATTGTAAAGAAAAAATGTTTACCTTCAAATAACTATTTTGGAATCACAGCAAGCAAGAAATTCATCACCTTTTCAAAGTTTTAAAATTCCTACCCATATTGTTTTCATCATTTGTTATCCTTTAAATGAAGAACGGTTCTGGCTATAAACTTTGTTAATGTTATTGATTTTCTATTCCAATGGCGGTCATTTTTTTTTTGATACATTCATGCTGGTTCCTTGTTATCTGCACGCTACGATACCTTTTTATTTTCTACAACAAACGTTTTAAGAGAGTAACGTGATTGGCTAAAATATCAGCTGTTTGTCTCTGTAAAATAATCAAATTCTAACAGTCGTATTGTTAGAATTTGATACGACTGCTTTTCTAGTCTGGTGAAGGTATCTACAGATGTAGTAACAAATTGTCACTTATCAGTTCATTTTTACTTTATTCACAAAACTACAAATCCGTTATTTGGTATGGTCTCTGTTTTTAATTCCCCCATTACTAGAATGTACGGGTGGTAAAATTTTGAAATAAGTTTCGACTCGCAAGAAAAATAAAATGTTTACCTTTAAATAAATATTTATGATCATAGTAAGCAAGAAATTCATCAGCTTCTCAAAGTTTGGAAATTCATACCCATATTGTTTTCATCATTTGGTATCATTTAAATGAAGAACGGGTATGGGTATTAAGTTTGTTAATGTTTTTGATTTTTCTCTACCAAAGGCGAGTATTATTTGATATACAGATGTTGATTAATTTGTTATCTGCATGCTACGATACCATTTTTATTTTCTACAATAAACTTTTTTTGAGTTTAAGTAATGTAGCTAGATAGGCTAAAATATCAGATAGGCTAAAATATAAGTTGTCTCTCTCTAAATAACCAAATTCTAACAGTCGTATTGTTTGAATTTGGTACGACTGTTTTTTTCTAGTCTGGTGAAGGTATCTACTGATGTAGTAACAAATTGTCACGTTTCAGTTCATTTGTACTTTATTCACCAAACTACAACTATGTGTTGTCAAGTTTTGAAAAAAAGAAAAAAGCTTTCGACTGGCAGTGATATATTTTTAAACTTTTATCATGTACAAATATTTGAAAAGAAAAGAAAAATGTACCTTCTTTCCTTTTTTACATCAAGCTTTTTTAAGAGTTTGGTAACATGATGAGTTAAAATATCTGCACTCTGTAAAATAACCAAATTTTTATCTTACTTTGTGTGGGAAAAGGTAAAATTTGTATTTATGTTATCTGGAGAGTACAAACCTTTTTTTTTTCTATACCAAACTTTAAGAGTTTAAGTCACGTTTTGGGTAAAATTATCTTCTTTCTCTCTGTAAAATCACCAAATTCTAACAGGTAGGATTTTCGAGTATGCGAACGAAATGTTTATAGATAACTCAAAAAAAAATGTCAATAGGTAGCATTAGACAAATTTCTAAATAATTAATTACAGGATATCAGGTTTCTCATGTTCCTGGCATTAATTTCACAGTAGTGATTTTTTTATATAATTAAACAGAATTGCATTAAGGTATAAAGTTATGGATTTAATTATCAAATTCTAAACTGAATAACTGAGTAAAACTTTCACTGTGGAAAACACAACAACAACACACATCTTTGTTCATTTAAGTTTTACAAATGCTTATTTTATTTTGCTAAAATATTATTTACAAAGAAAAAAAATCGAAACTTGTAATTACCTAAAAATATTTCATAATATTTAGTTTGCACTATTTTCCTGAAGAAAGAAAAGTTCAAAGACATTTGTGGTTCACTCATTATTTTACTTTACTGGACACAAACACCACAACACAACACAATACGATAGTTGCACTGGATGAACGAATTGCAGTAACTGAAAAGACACTCGACTCGATTGTTTTTCCTTATAGTACTGTTTACCTAACCCTTTACCCTGACCGTTCCTTCCAAAATGAAACTTTCGCGCAGATGACTCACAGACATGTTTTCGCATGCTGGTGGATTGATGTGTTGATGTGCGTTTATCTTACTTTGTGACATTATGGTACAAACTTTATATCTGTGGCTCGAATTCATCCAAAGGAAGATGAGCGAGCTACCCATTTGTAGATATCTTTTAGTGATGTCACCTCAAACTGATAACCAAGGAGATGAACGATCTCGCCATTTGCAGATGTCCGAAATTGTTGGGATGGAAAAAAAAAATAGCATTATGTGTTGGGTGTGAAAGGGTAGTCGAGAGGTTGACAGTGTTCTTCCCTGCAAGGCTCCCCCACCCTCCCTCTCCTCCAGAAGATGTCTGCTCATCTAAGGGAGATGAGCTAGCTTGCCGTTTTCGGATTTCTTTTAGTCATGTCACCTCCAACTGATGCTAAATGCTCCCCCATCCCATACTCTAACCCCATCATCCCTCTCTCCTCCAGCAGATGTCTGCTCAGGCTAGCGGAGATGAGCGAGCTTATCATTTGCGGATATCTTTTAGTGATGTTACCTCCAACTGATACTGATAACTTTGGAGGGGAAAAAATAGCATCAGGTTGTGGAAGTGAAAGGGTAGTCAAGAGGGTGACAGAGGTCTTCCCTGCAATACTTCCCTCACCCCCCCCCCCTCCTCCAGAAGATGTCTGCTCAGCCTCGTGGAGATGAGCGAGCTCATCATTTTCGGATATCTTTTAGTGATGTCTCCTCCAATTGATACTGATAACTTTTTTGGGAAAAAACGCGATAAAAAACGCGTTTTTTTATTTTTTTTCCAAAAAAGTTATCATAAAAAACGCGTTTTTTTTCCTAAAACGTTATCATAAAAAACGCGTTTTTTAATTTCTACTAAGCCTCAGTAACTAGTTAAAAATTCCCGTCTATGATTTCATCACAATCATATAGAACAGAAAACCACTGTAAATATGGCAGTCTCGGTAGACATCGCTAATACCCATCGTTAGCAACTAAGTCAAAAATGTGAAAAAATAATAATAAATATATGGCAATATATCGCAATACGGTCTAGACCAGCGTTGGGCAACCTTTTTAACTGTATGTGCCGAAATCGCCAAATCTTTGATGCAAACTTTTTTCACGTGCCAACCGAAATTTTAGGGAACATATTATTATTTGGTGTCTTTTAAAAGTATTGGGAGAATCTTTCCAAATAATCAAAAATCATACTAGCGCGGTAAAATCAAAGTGGAGTGAGAATTTTTAGTCATGTAAATGTAAAATAAAAATTAGTGATGGAAGTTTTACTTAAAAGTCCTTCTACCCTGTTGATAGCGTGGATATCAACGGTAATGGTAATTCTAGCTGCCATATACAGCCACACAATTTAAAGACGTAATTTTTAACATCGGAAAAAGCGTAAATGTTTTGTTTATAAAGATCAATCAGATATAAGGTTTTTCTAGTTTTTCCGATATATTGCAGTGCAAAATCCCATAATCGTTTCACTTGACTAAAACACAATAAAAGAAATAAAATTAACGATATTCTTTTATTAATTCTTAATCCCTTACGGGTAATATATAAAAATTACAGATAAATAAAATGTTATTATTCCAACGCAATATATTAAACAGAAGTTAATCTTTACGATTTTTAACAGAAAATATCAAATCAAAACTAGAGAAAGAAAAATAGTCGACGTTTTATTTATTTAGCATCAGTGAGACGTCTGCTACTGCATCACTGATGACAGGCAATTTATATCAGGTTTATATTTTCTAACCTTTAGACTCTAACGTTTAGAGATATGCTTGCGCTACTAGTTTCATCTGTAAGGCTACTCCTTAACAAAGGTCATCCGCACTTCTCTCTGTCACTCCCGTCTGTAAAGTCAACTCCGAGGTGAACAAATTTCAGCCTGCAAATTGAGCTACTTTGAAAATCAATCAACTGACTTTTAAAATCATCCATATTTAACCACAATAATATTTGCAAGTTTAATTCATCCAGTTTTATAATGTCTGAAAATTAATGAATTTTGCAGTCTCTTCTAATTTTCTGAAGTTAACAAATCTTTGAGAGAACTGCTCAACAGTTGACACAATGAAGTTTAAAAATAGCTTTTGAAGACATAGGCGGTCTGTCTGTCATCCTTTTGGAGAGCACTGATGCATTTCGTCAGGTTTGGGTAATATCTAAATCTCTCACTCTCTACATCCCTCTTTAAAACTCCTAGTTTCATTTCAAATGCCTTTATGTCATCAAGCATGACATAAAGAATCTTACCACAGCCCTGTATTTTAAGGTTAAAGTCATTTGTCCTCATAAATCTGCAATAGACATCAGTTAACAACCCCTCGCGATGTCATACATTTCTATATAACACATTTGTTGATTCGTCAAAAAAGATTTATCTCATCCAGGCATTCAACAAATCGTTTCAGAACAAGGTCTCGAATAAGCCAAAGAACATTGTTATACATTATTAGTCCTTCGAACACCGAATCTATGTCATTCAATAGATTCTGAAATTGTCATTTATTTAATGCACGTGCAGAAATGTAATTAACGACCTTGGGTACTGTTTGCATCACTTCTTGAAGTACCTTCAGGCCAGCTTTTTCATATAAAGTCTCCTCGTGTATGATGCAATGTAGCCACCTTACCGGCCATTATGGATCAAATACGCATCCTCATACGCTTCGTATCCATCATATTTTTAAATGTAATATCAATGGTATTACAATTTTAATATGCACTTCGCATCCATGAAAACCTTGACGTCTATAGACGTATTGGGCGGTAGCGTGGTTAAACCTATAAGTGGATGTACAAAATGCTTTGCAAACTGATTTACAAATGCTGCATGCTTACCAATCATGCTGGGTGCAGCATCTGTTGTGAGGGATGCCACTTTTGAAATATCAATTTGCCGAATAGATAATTCGTTCATAACTGCTTTACATATTTCAACCTAGTTGTACGCTCAGGTTGTGTTACAAGGTTACTCATCTGTTCGCTTTCTTCGTCAACCCAAAAAAGCGAGCAAGGATTGTTAGGCTAGCTGATGAGGTAATGTTTGTGCTCTCATCAACACAAACAGAAAATAACTTATATGAAGCCAAATCTTTTGTTAATTTCTGTTCTATTCCTTTCCAACTTAAGGATCCTATCCATCCTAAACTGATTTTCTACTCACAGACAAATATTTCATGCGCTGAATACTTTTTAATACCTTTTCTGAAAGATTGTCAAAAAGGAAAGGAGCACCTTCTAGCCATGGTTGTTTAATATACTGCTCTTGACTGAGTGGTTTTCCATGTAGGGCAATAAATTAAGAAACCTCAAAACTAGCTGCAACTAAATTGGAACTAGGCCTACCTGAAATAAATTTCATCAAAGTATCGGCATGTTTTTTTTTTGTCTTGCTCAGTCCACGAGAAATTAATTCTCTTTGTTCTTGCTCACTTTTATTTCTTATGAACAGTTTCAAAATGTCTCTTTACAGAAGTCCTACAAACAACTGATTTGAAACATGAAACACATAATGCTTTATTATCTTTCTTAATCATGCTAAAATTTTCAGTCCAGTATTCTTTAAATTGTCTCTAATATTCTTTTCATTTGAATGTTTCTTTGCTGGTGGTTGTGAATTTTTGCTCAATCTGTAAAGAGCAGTAAACAAATAAAAATATATCACATGACAACGGTATATATATATATATATATATATATATATATATATATATATATATATATATATATATATAAAGAAAATTTGCACTTATATACCTAATAAATTAAACATTAATTGACAATAAATAATTACAATGTATATTTGAAATGACTTACAATTTAATTAAATCCAAATCCACATATATGCACACTTTAGAAAACCGATAAATTCTTTACGAAGCACGTTAAAATACATAAAATGATGGCAAAGGGGTCAAGTCACGTCTGGCTGCCCATGATGCAACAACTGAACGGGACAAATCTTGTACGTCAGTATATCGCGGAGATAGATGGCCTGGAAATAGGATGTTTATTTCATTTTCTTATTATTACTAAAATTTTCGTTGTGTTTGTTTCTTTATTGCCTTTTTATTTGTTATCTCTGTACTTAATAAAATTGTATTCTATTAAATTGAAATATACAACTCAGCGTAGATGTTGGATATATATTTATTTATTTATTGAAATATTTTTTAAGGTGAGCCCTTGCCAGAAAGAAGTCGTTGGCATGGCACGTTGGCACGTGTGCCAAGCGTTCCCCACCCCTGGCCTAGACAGACACGAGACTGTTGTCCTGTATAATGGAGACTTCACTATTTGGCAATTCTGCTGCCGCTGTATGCTGTCTGAAGTCTGAATATAGCAGTGCAGTAGTATGGGATGCTCTTCTGACCAAATGCTTCCGGTGGGCGTGGCTTTTCCCTGAGGGTATATGTGTCAATGGCTTCCCCCCCCCCCACCCCCCCCCCCCCCCACCCCCCCCCCCCCCCACCCCCCCCCCCCCCCACCCCCCCCCCCCCCCACCCCCCCCCCCCCCCACCCCCCCCCCCCCCCACCCCCCCCCCCCCCCACCCCCCCCCCCCCCCACCCCCCCCCCCCCCCACCCCCCCCCCCCCCCACCCCCCCCCCCCCCCACCCCCCCCCCCCCCCACCCCCCCCCCCCCCCACCCCCCCCCCCCCCCACCCCCCCCCCCCCCCACCCCCCCCCCCCCCCACCCCCCCCCCCCCCCACCCCCCCCCCCCCCCACCCCCCCCCCCCCCCACCCCCCCCCCCCCCCACCCCCCCCCCCCCCCACCCCCCCCCCCCCCCACCCCCCCCCCCCCCCACCCCCCCCCCCCCCCACCCCCCCCCCCCCCCACCCCCCCCCCCCCCCACCCCCCCCCCCCCCCACCCCCCCCCCCCCCCACCCCCCCCCCCCCCCACCCCCCCCCCCCCCCACCCCCCCCATCCACAAATACCGAGATTCGTGGTGCCTTATAATTTATGTTCCTCTTCAAACAGCCACAAAACTACCAAATTTATCAAAGTAAGATGATGTATAAATGCAAATGATTTAATAAACGCGAAGGAATGCCAGTCGGGGAAACTTTTCCTTCGCAGGAACTAACTGAAATACGAAATACTAATGCAAATGATTTGTCTAATCTATAGCACAAATATTCCGAACAATTACAAACATGCCGCTATGACGAGAAGAAACGACGATATGTAAAACCGCTAAGATCTACTTATGAAGTGAAAACGTACGTGTGGGTTGAATGTATTTTATCTGCAATAGTAGGAATAGGAAATCATTCTTCAATGCAAATGTTCGTGAAATAAGTTGGAATAAGCTCCAGTCACTTTTACAACCAGAAGATTCCGTATCACGATATTCGGAATCATCTGGTTGTAAAAGTGTTGGAAATGATGTTATATAAAAGCATTAGCTTGGCAAGGAACAAAAGTTAAGATGATTATGATATAGCCAAGTTTTCTGCTTTGTCTTATTTATTCAAATTAAGTGGATATTGAATCGAACATTATTTCAAAGCCGAATAATGTTGGATTCCATATCCACTTAATTTGAATAATTTTCCATCGCCAAAGTGAAGCCTTTTGGCTCTTTATTTCAGTACATTTGTCTTAATTTAGCTTTTTCGAAATTAGTTCTATTATACACGATCTCTGTGAAGTTAGGGCTAGTGGTGATGATGTGACTGCATCAGGTACGTTACTTTTAGAGATAGATGACGTTTGGCTAGATATTTTGCCATCTCTGAAAATAACTAAGTGTGGTCCTCAACGGGAACCTCCGTAACAGCCTGTAAGGTACGGAAGTGCCCAATAATGGTTTCTTTTTTCTCTGAACGATCTCATTTGAATCTTGTGTAAGAAATGAAGATAGTGTGTAAGAAATGTGTGTAAGAATGTGTGTAAGAAATGTGTGAAACTTGTGTAAGAAATGAATATAAAAGGGAAAATAAATGGAAGAAGAGGACAAGGAAGACGAAGAAAATCTTGGCTGGCAGATATCAGAGAGTGGACTGGTATGAACTCTCAGAGACTGCTCAGAATAGCTGAGAATCGTTCAAAATTTGCCAAGGTGGTCGCCGACCTCCGATAAGAGATGGCACTCAAAGAAGAAGTAAGAAATGAAGAATCTGTATAAGGGCTTTTCCACAAAAGGTGAATTAGATGTTATCTTATGAAGGAGGAAGGGTTTTTCTTCAGAAAACTCAAGTTTCTCATTCATCGCACAACCAAACTGGCTAGGGGGACGAAATTCTGTCATTGTCGTTGCTTGTAAGAAGGAGGGAGGAAGGAAGATACATTAGAAGGTTCTAGAGCTCTTGCATAACTTGCCCAAAAATGCAAAAGTGAGGACTGATAGGCGATCAGAAACATATGCTAAAGGAATGATTAGCTAAGCTGCTTAAGCGATTGATCTGATAGTATAATTTGATTCTTAGCTCAGGAAGGATCCCACAGGAATGGAAAGAATGCATAATCACCCTGTTACACAAAGATGTTGCAAAAAGTGATGTATCTAACTGCTGACCTATCCGCATCTTTGGAGTGGTAGTGAAGATTTTAGGGAATTTGGTAAGAACTCGATTATTGAAATAGGTTAGCTGACAATCTATGCTCTGCATGAAACAACATGGGTTTACTAAAGAGAGATGATCTCTAATTAATTTGCTCATATAATGAAACGGCTGAGCTGTATAAAGGGAATGATTACATTATAATACAGTTGGACTTTGCTAAGGCATTTAAAAGAATATCACATCAAAGTACTGTATTTTGCATAGAGAGGGTATTGGATTGGATACTAGCAGGGAGGTAACAGACGCAAGACGCAAGACGTTGCTGACTATAAGGGCGAAGCAAAATGCTTTTTTATTCCCTGCTATCTGATAAGGATTACTGTGTGAGGAAAAGTTTATGAGCTAAGAGCTCTGCCTGAGTGGGTGCGATTCAGAGATCTTCATTTGGAAGTAGGATGGCCTTCGGTCTCCTATATTTTGAGAAGTCTGTTTTATCATAATTTGCTGCTTGTTGCACTAATTCATTTGGATGTGAAGAGGACACTGAGAAGAACTTCACTGCTGAAGACTGCAGGAAAGAATAGATGTAGGGGATATTTGTATCCCGGTGAAGTTGGACATTTCTGACGTACCATGGTGCGTTTAATATCATGCGGAGACATTTGTTTTGCACTTTCTGTAGTTTGAGGATATTTGTACTTGAGGTGTGACTCCAGGCTGGGGATGCGTAAGTGATAATGGGTCGAATCAACAGTTGATAAAGGAGCAGTTTTATTTTGGTATCCAGCTTGCTATTCCTATTGATTAGAGGGTAAAGCTGTGCAATGACTCTTGATGCTTTTGAACATGAGGCTTTTATATGTGAACTGAAAGTTAGTTTTCTGTCCAGCAGTACACCCAGATATTTGGCTTCTGCTTTCCAGGGAATCTTGGTATTAAATAGGAAGATATCATCTTTGGGGAATATTGAGTTTTTAGTGAAGAGCATGGCAATACTCTTCTGAGGGTTTACTTGCAGTCTCCATTCCGAGAACCAGTGCTCTAATCTCTGCAGATTTTCTTGCAGTTTCTTGGTAACAAGGTGAGGTTTAATAGATCTGGCTAGTATAGCTGTGTCGTCTGCGTATAGGGCAATGATGGATGACACTGGATTGTGCGGAATGTCCGCCATGTAAATCGTGAAAAGTATCGGTGCCAGAAGGTACCCTTGAGGAACTCCTGCCAAGATGCGTCGTTGGGTAGATAATATATCATTTAGTTTGACTTGCATTCGTCTGTCACTAAGAAATGACTTTATAATTTGAACTAGATCTGATGGAATGCCAGCTAAAATCAACTTGTATAGTAGTCCAAAGTGCCATAACTTGTCAAACGCCTTCTCTAAATCAAGAAAAACTGCCCCGGTGTATTGATGCCAATTATAACTTGTGATAATGAATTCTATTAGTCTGTGAATTTGTTGGGTGGTACTGTCAAATTGGCGAAAACCAAACTGTTCTGAAGGAAGGATGTTTAATTTTTTTACTGAAAGTTGAATTCTGGAAAGGATAGCTTTTTCTACTATTTTGCCCAGATTAGATATCAGACTTATGGGACGATAACTTTGAGGCTGCTGAGGATCCTTGCCTGGTTTGTATATAGGAACTACATCTGCCAACTTCCATGCAGAAGGGAAGTACTTAAACCTGAACATAGCATTTATTATTGTTGTGAGATATACGATGGCCTTTCGGGGTAGCAGTTTAATAACTTTGTTGGAGATGCCGTCAGGCCCTGGAGCTTTTTTATTCTTTAAATTCTTTATAATGTCATAAATTTCAGCTGAGGAAATAGGTGTGATTTGGCTAGTACAGGTATCAGGCCGTTTTAACACGTGTCTGACGTGGCGGTGGACTTTGTAAATATGATTGAAATTTAGATTATTGTATGAAGGGCTACACTGTTTTTCTAAATTTTTAGCTATAGTTTCGGCTTTTTCTGCATCTGTGTAAACAATGTTCAGGTCAGATTTGAGAGGAGGAAGAGATTTGTTTTTGTTTTTGATGTTTCTCAGGAACTTCCAAACGGATTGATCACCAGGTGATATGGAGGCTAATTTATCTTCCCATAGTTTGTTTCTATGGACTTTAAGTGCATCTCTCACTGCACTGTTCATTTTGTTGAGATATTTCTTGTCTTGGGGTGCTCTGGTGTTGTGGTATCTTTTTCTTGCTTTATTTTTCTCCCTGATTAAGTTCATTATGTCATCTGGTAGTCGTTTAGGCTTGAAGGCAACTGAATTTGAGGTGATAGATGCTATGGCTGTGTTGATTTGATCAGTAAGTTTATTGACTGCAGAATCAATTTCTTCCTTGGAATTAATATGAGGGATGGGATCAATGTAGTTTGGAAGCATTTTGGATAGTTTTTCCCAGGGAATGAAGGTATGAGGCGAATGGGGAAGATCCCTCTGACAACCCAGTTGGAGCAGAATAGGATTGTGGTCTGATGATAACTCATTCAATGATTCCAGGGAGTACTGTAGGTTAACATTCTGAAGGACAGCTATATCCAAGACGTCGGATGAGCCAGTAGGACTGTGGTGAGTTGGCACTGAGGGACCAGCCACAGTTGCGCAATTTGAGCTTGTGTAGTTATAGAGGATGCGGCCATTCCTATTTATAGACCTACTGCTCCAGGCGTGATGTTTTGCGTTAAAATCTCCTGCAATAATAACCGGCAGTTTAATGCCGAGGATAGCATCAGATCTGTGGTCAGCAATGTTTTTGATGGTGGGTTATAAGCAGAATATATTTTTATGTTTCCGATAGAGTTTGTGATGACATTGATACCTGTAAGTTCGAGATTGGTGGTTGTAGGAATGGCTACAGAATGATGATTGATGTGATTTTTGATGAGGATGGCTGAGCCACCACCTCTGTAATCCAGTCTATCATTCCTGTAGAGCTGATATCCTTTGAATTTAGGATTGTCAGCAGGTCTCAGGTGAGTTTCATTAATTAATAATATATCCGGATTATATCTGTCATTGAATTCCTGTACTTCTAGTATTTTATTTTTAAGGCCGTTGGCATTCCATGAGATAATCATTAGAGAATCTGGGGTAAATTGTTTCCTATGCATTGGAGAGTGCAGATAAAATGAGCTGTGTTTGCTGCAAGAAACTTTTTGTAGTGCTCAGTGATGGATTTGCGTTACTGAAATCCTGTAACATATTTACAAGAGAAGAGGTGATGATGGCTGTTATATTTGAATGTGGATTTGTCATATTCTGGTCATGGATTGCTTTTTTGGGGCGGGCCACATCAGCATATGTTCTTGTTTGGTGTTGAAGATTTATTTTCTTAGGGGGCTCAGTTGATGGTGGGTGAACACCTGTCATCTTGTTCAAGCTGATAGGAGCCTGATGAACTTGGGCTTCTGGGGCTTTCGTTTCTGTCAGTGAGCTAGACTGACTGATTAACTCAGTTTGTCTGCTTTTTGGGTGGCATATACATCCTCTGTAATTTGCAGGGTGGGGGCCTCCACAATTAGCACACTTAGCAGGAGTGGTTTTTGGCTTGGAGCAGGTATATGTGGGGTGGGTGTCACCACATTTCAGACATCTGTATTGGGCTTTGCACAACTTCTGGGCATAACCAAATTTTTGGCATCTATGGCATTGCCTAGAAGAGGCCCTCTTCCTAAGTGGCTCTGGTGAGATCTTGAGCCCGCAGATTGTCTTCAAATTGTAAATATCTTTATAGATGTTGTGTATTTCTACCAATACTAGAGGCATAGGGGTCTTGTTAGATCTGTACATTCTACTGACTTTGATGGGAGGCAGATCTTGCATATTGAGGTCAGCAGCTATTTCAGCTGTTTCAATGTCTTCAGATACTCCTCGGAGTACCACTTTAAGATTTTTCTCCGAGGTAAGTGTGAAGGTATGGTATTGTATACCTCTTGTGTCCAACTCCTTGGTTAGATTTCTGTAGTCAGACACTGTAGTGGGCTGAATTTTGATGCCCTCCTCTATGTTCTTGGCAGTGGAGTAATTTATTTGCAGGTTGGCCATGGTGGTTCTTAGGGCTGTCCATCTCTGTTTTTCCCTAAGAATGACTGGAGGCACCTTTTCATTGGTGGAGGCAGAGGAATCTATGTTGGGGGCATCTTCATCCATGCCATTTTCGTTTGCTGACTCCGAGGCGAGAGTTTTACGTTTTTTACGCACGTGCTTCTCTCCTTGATCTGAATGAGTAGATTCAGAGGTGACTGGATTTAAATTTTCCTCCATTTGAGGAATGTCTTCATTTGGAACATCGTCAGTCTCAGGTGAAGAGTAAAGATTTAGGAAGCCGGGCCATTCACGCTCGAACTTCTTAAGGAGTTTCTTTATGAAGCTGAAAGCCAATCCTTTATCTAGAGAGTCTATAATTGTATCAGGATCTATCAAGTTTGATGACCATTTGAGCTTAAATTTCCTTTGAAGTTTATTTACAAGTATGAGCGCTGGCTCTTCGTCCAGCGAATCTGTAAGGGCGTCCAAATCTGACACATTCATTATTGACAGTTTGCGTATAAACGCAAGTAAATGTATCTGGAATAGATATGCTAACAATGGCGATTCTATCGGCTGTTAGGCCTAACGAATCGCCCTCGTTGCAATTACCGTCCACTTACCTTTGCTGATGTTCTTAGATTCAGTATAGTCCGCAATTTAATGACTTTAAATAAACGCGTCTCTGCTAGTTAATCTAGCAGCTACACTTCAAAACCATCATATTTAATTACCACGTTCTACAGAGAAGAAAGTTCACAACCGTATCAGTGAAGACTCACTAGCGACCCAGAGGTAACAGAAAAATAGTGCATCGGGTAGTGAGTCGATGAGATTTGAGGGGACTAGTGGTGTATCTCAGGGATTAGTCACTTAACTCTTTTCTTCAATCTATACACTAATGATATTAGGAATAATCTAACAGTATATCTTAGCGATTTTACATATCGTCGTTTCTTCTCGTCATAGCGGCATGTTTGTAATTGTTCGGAATATTTGTGCTATAGATTAGACAAATCATTTGCATTAGTATTTCGCACTTCAGTTAGTTCCTGCAAAGGAAAAGTTTCCCCGACTGGCATTCCTTCGCGTTTATTAAATCATTTGCATTTATACATCATCTTACTTTGATAAATTTGGTAGTTTTGTGGCTGTTTGAAGAGGAACATAAATTATAAGGCACCACGAATCTCGGTATTTGTGGAAAAGCTGTCACTTACTCAGGATTTCCTTTGTTATTATTTCATTTTCAAATTTAAATTCATCCTTCGTTTCATTACCACACTGCCCTAATCGGAAACAGATTCGATTCGATTCTGGCTAGGATTTCAATCCTGATTAGGATTTTCAACTATGCTAAAACTTGTGATATCATCTATTCATAGATATTCTTTCTGTCATATATGCTTATAGTATTGTTCCGTGTTTCATGAAGAAAAATAATATGCTACAGAGCGTAAATTCTATAAATATAATGCTGAGTGCAATTTCTATAAACAAAGAATAAATAAATATATATTAAAAAAATAAATAAAAAATTCACACTTGACTAAATAATTCATGTTTAATTATTTCTTTGAAATATGCATTTTCTAGAAATATTTCCATCATTTTTTCCCCTATCACTTCATTAATAATCTAGTGTGGGGAAGTGGGGAGGGAAAAGACGCGAATTTCATGACTAGAAATATTACACAACCTCGGGAGAGATTATAGCAAACAACTGTCGTTCCACAGAATAAATTCGCGTAACCGGTAGCAGTTTAAATTTTAAGCGTAGTTTAAAAGTTGGTCAGGATTCAATAACTTGGAATATCAGGTAATATTCCAAGTCGATCTATTTTTCCAGGTTTTAGTTAAATGTGAAATTGTGGTTTTATAAATCGAAACTAGTTCTTTCTTGGAATAGAAACATTTCTACCATAGAATCATCTCTGGTATTTAGCCATTGTCATGGGAACTTTCGAATTAAATTTCTGTGCTTGAATTTTTCCATGGGCAACATATGGTTGCACACCAGGATCTGAAGAGATCTTTGCCTTAAATTACTGAGTATTGTTAATTATCGACAGGGGAAACCGAACTATCCAAATAAGTTCATTATTAGCAAAATTGTCTTTGGATACAAAAATTACAAAATTTAATTTGGATTATCACACCCACTCCCACCACCCAGTACACTTCAACCGCAGTTAATGAGTGCCAGTTACATTCCGATACTAAGTGGCTTTTATTTTTGCCTGCAGCAAAAATAACACGACATACTTTTTAAAAATATAAGTATTAAATATGAGATCATTTTTTAAATTTAAATTCGATATCTATAATAGATGTTATGAATACCCATACCTAGCATCTGATCTGTTTAATTTATTACAATGTGCATCGCTTCACTTCAGGTTCAGCCCGGAGTTTTCCACATCCTTCCCTCTCCTCCACACAATAAACGCCTCCACACATAGGTATATTGTACTCTCAGGCATGTGGGTCTCCAGTACATCGCGAACTCCCACACCTCTCCTCAAGTCTGTTCTGTAAGCCTGAACTTTATTGTCTTTAAATTAAATTAAATTATGTTGGTAATTACGGAATATTCATGCACTCATCCGTTCCTATCTTAAGAATCAGAATCGCAAGGACCCCCCAAGAAGAAATTTCATATTAATTTCTGGTCCTTGAGGGATTACTGTAAAGCCAATAACCGTCGATGACTTCGAGGATGGGAAAATATATGTTTTCTAGAAACGTCACAGTCTGTTTATAAATTTACTGTTTTTTCTGACTGTGACGTCAGGTGGCGTTTCGAGAGAAATTATATATTTTCCCATCCTTATTGTTACGTTGTTTTCGTATAATCAATCTTACCATATTTACGTTTCTTTAATAGCTTGATTTTCAACTATTTGTGTTGAACATTTGATAATCTTATAATGGATTTTCTTCAGATACTGAAAATGGTGAGAGTTTTCAACTGGATAAAACTTACTTAAGACCACATGTTCTAAGATAAATGACGGGTGTAATAAAATATAATACTACAAGTTTCGTAAGTCATCAGACGTACATCGTCAGGGGTATTAGTAAACGTTGTACAGAAAAACGAAGACTAGAAATAATTAATTACACATATTAGATGTTATCAGAACTCAGAACGTAATTCGTAGATACAAATAAATAACTAAAGGCTTAATGTTGCCAGTACATGTTAGTTTATTTTCATGGTGTTGATGATCACACAGAATAATAAGAAAATAATTACCATTTATTAACTTATTTGCTACTATATATCCATAATATTCAGCGCACAAAAACAGTGTCACTGTACTCGAAACAAGAACAATTTGGTATAACAGTGGGACTCGTTTAAAAAATTGTAACGAACAACACAAGGAACTAAAGTCCTAATTAGGCGCCATCTATGGTAGAACAAGAGAGAAAACAAGTATTAATTAAATCTTAAAATGACTGTGCCCTAGATTTCTGGTAAATTTATACAGCCATACTTGTTGAGATTTGGAGTATGTTATAAAGCTTCTGTTGATTAAAAAGCAACCTATCTGACTTGTGACTTCTGTGTTGCACTGTTGTTTTCTTCCATTTGATCTTGTGTTAAGTGGTATCCAAGGTATGGTCTGCTAGACCCGACTTGCTATAACCATTGTGCCGGATGTATTTTTTAAGTTCGCCAAGGAGGATGTCAACAGTTCTCCCTGTCTGTCCATAGTAAGCAAGGTCACAAGAACAGGGCGCTTCATAAACTCCTGGATGTGATAAAGAAGAAAGTTTTTCTTTAGGTGAACGGATGAAAGTTGCCAATTTGATATATGGTTTACATACAGTGCACAGGTCATATCTATTAAGCACTCTAGAAATCTCTTCAGATGTACTTTGAATTATGGGATGACAACAGTTTTTCTGTAGTCGTGTATGGAATGCAATAGGGTTGAATTTCTGAGGATCATTTAGTATTTTTTTATCCTATTTGGATTATAGCCTTTGGTTATGGTGTGAAGTAAGTGAGTGAGTCCAGCAGTATGAAATTATTGGTGTAATTAGTAATAAATAAAGTAAGTTTTAGGAAAACTAGCATTGTTCCAGCATATATAAACGTGCTGGAATGCATCCGAAATGTCAGAAGAGTAATCAATATTTCTTTTTCCTTTATCATCTTAGAGAGAGAGAGAGAGAGAGAGAGAGAGAGAGAGAGAGAGAGAGAGAGAGAGATTGTGCCGAATTCCTTACAAAACGTAAGGAAGCAAACACTAACTGCACTGCACAACTGAGCAGGCTGTAAAACAAGTGAAATTCGAAGTACGGAGTAGACCTCTCATGGCACACATATATAAAAAATAAAAATAGAAGTAAAATTGAATATAACGACTACCGAAGAATATTCCTACTAAGAAAACTGCAGATCAACTGAGAAATTCAGGCTAAGTTCAAGACAAACCGCGGTTGTTAGAACTAGATTTTAACCTAAAGACCAATTCCAGATATCTCAAGAATATAATTAATATTTGTATTTTAATTCGAAAATTTGTATTGGAAATCTTCTGTTGGAAAATGTATATAACAAAGAGAAATGATTTAAAAGTCTGCAGTTATATGATGTTATTGGCCATTGTTCAACAGTCAGTCCCTTTTTCCAGCATTTGTAACAGTGTAGGAGATGTCAAGTGAGGTAGAACACAACAGTGCATTTGTATCTCCACAATTATTTATCAGCTGTATGGATCACATTATGAAAGAAAGCAATGCTAAACCTGATATCAAAATGGGATATTCTAAGATCGTCATGAACATGGTATTTTTCTCCTAAATAAATGCAGTTTAAATATCCGAGACACTTTTAGCTAAACAGAATAAAGTTTTTAAAAAATTTCCATAAAATCGAGGAAATCGACCAAAAAAAAAAAAAAAAAACGAAAACTGAAAATAGATTGAGACAATGAAAATATCATACATCATCATCTGCATTTCTCAATGGAGAACCAATGGGACAAGTGAAATATTTTAACAATTTAGGCAAAAATTGTTAGTGGGGATAGAGAATGAAATATGAAAACTAATAATAGAATTCGCAGTGCTGGTATGATCTGGAGAAAGTTGAATAACTTCATATGGAATAAAAGAGAAATTAGGTGAAATACTAAATGTAGCTGTATATTGGTGTATAGACCAAGTTTTACTTACAGATATCAGAATTAATTTAGAAATAAATAGATGATGTTGATAGAAGACTAGGAACTAGAGATACAAGAGTTATAAGGGGGGGAAACAGGGGATGAATGAAAAGATGGGATTGGAAGGTATTGTCCTTGACATAACAAATAATCACAACTTTCATTACAAGAATCTTTAAGTAAAATTCAATCCTCTGTAGTTTTCATTAGTTGAACATTATCAATTATTATAATATACATGCATTTGGCTGAGATATTCCCGAGGATCGAAATGTAACTGAAGAATCAATACTATAATAATCAATAGTCTTATGCCAAGTAGTTATGAGAGTAACTGAGGACAGCCAGGTGGCGCCTGTGAATAAGTTACATTAAACTCGTGTTACCGCATTTTATAGTAATTACAAGTGTTTTTTGTGCAAAATAATTAGTAAACGGAAAACTAACAGAGGGTACTAAAGAGCCGATTACTTCCGCGCAATTTGTAAATAAACATAGTCGATCAAATCAGTTATTTTTACAATTAAACAACAGCCATGTGAAAGCACCGCTTTGCCTGCCACGCGGAGTAAAAATGGTAGCAACAAAACCTAACAACGAAAGATTACCTCGAGTCCTGCCAGCTTAGCGCCACCGATCGCCAACAAATCGAATAACAATTCGAAGTGTCGCAGATGTGAAACCGAAGTTATCAAAAAAAAACAAGTATATTGTGCGATTTCACACGAAATAGATGAATTGGTGCACCTTTTGACCGATCTCAACCAGCCTTTCTTCTGTAAAATGTGCCTTTCTTCCGTAAAACAGCTACTGAACTTAGGAAAACGAGTTGAAAACCTGGAACAACACCTTAATACTATGATCAATACTTTCTCTTCCAAAATTCAAAAGTTGGAAACTAAGCTCGAGATAATCTACTTCCACATCTGATCTCAAGTGCACCCGTGCCCGCTAACGAACCGTTAATGATTAGGTCGCATTAACTACACGAGTCGCTAGAGGTCGTAAACAGCAGACTCAACGCCGTTATTCTGAACTTTCCAGCAGAAAACGGTAAATC